>NC_090742.1:14699841-14722341 GCF_036898095.1 Palaemon carinicauda
TCTTTAGCTACGGTAAGCAGCTCTTCTAGAAGAAGGACACTCCAAAATCAAACCATTGTTCTCTAGTCTTGGGTAGTGCCATAGACTCTGTACCATTTTTTCCACTGTCTATGGTTAGAGTTCTCTTGCTTGAGTGTACACTTGGGCACACTGTTCTATCATATTTCTCTTCCTGTTGTTTTGTTAAAGTTTTTATAGTTTATAAAGGAGATATTTAATTTAATGTTACTCTTCTTGAAATATATTATTTTTCCTTAAGTTTCCTTTCCTCACTGGGCTATTTTCCCTGTTGGAGCCCCTGGCCTTATAGCATCCTGCTTTTACAAATAATGTTGTAGCCTAGCAAGTAATAATAATAATAATAATAATAATAATAATAATAATAATAATAATATATATACACAAACACACACACACACACACACACACATATATATATATATATATATATATATATATATATATATATATATATATATATATATATATATATATATACACATGCCTATATATAAATACTCGTGTGCAATGCATCCTTTATTTTAAGAAATGGTGCAAGACGCCACCAAAGGTTGCAGCCCTCTGGTTTGCTGTGGAATACTGGAAATTTACCAGTCATATTCACCAGTAAACTACTACACACTTGGATTCCAGGCAGTGATCTTCTGACAATGTAAATTATGAGATTTCTTTCTTCAGCTACCGTACGGAATTTAAGAACAAAACATTCGCTTCTATCGGTCAAAGGACAGATGGACACTGTTAAAAAACATTTAGTCTTAATCAGCCCTATTTCAGTACAATACAGGCGACCGTAATTTAACCCGATTTTGTTATTGTATTTTAAGGGTTGGTGACCGTAACATCAGTCCTTTATGTCAATATATCCGTTTTTAAAACGGTGAAGGCTGGCAACATTATTTCATTCCAGGATTTTTACCGTTTTTTACGGCAAATTTTTAACAGTGCACCTACTATAAGTCAATTTCTTTTAGCGATGCAGATTTGCACCGACTCGCAGCGGTGCCCTTTTAGCTCGGAAAAGTTTCCTGATCGCTGATTGGTTGTACGAGATAATTCTAACCAATCAGCGATCAGGAAACTTTTCCGAGCTAAAAGGGCACCTCTGCGAGTTGGTGCAAATCTGCATCGCTAAAAGAAATGGACTATAGTTTAAGGACAGATTTTCCCTCACAGTGTTATCGTATATGATACTCTTTTTTTTTTTTCCCCTTAGCCTTGGATAGATAAATAAATAGATAGAGATGACATTAGGGAACACATTACACCTGAAACTACCAAGTTCACGCTTCTGCGGGATGAAGGATTCCTTCCAAAAGATTAGCCTTTCCAAGGTCTATATGCCTTGACCCGTTCCAAAGTCAACGCGTTCCATAAACCTGACGGAGATGTCTCAACCCAGTCTTGCCGCCAAGTGGGGCATTGTGTGCATTAGTTTATGTTCTTTGCTTTGATCCTTCGGTCCCTAGCGGCACTTAAAAGTTTAAAGGCAGTTCATGAATGGCAGAAGCAAGGGACATTGTCAATGCGCTAGCTAGCAGGACAATGCCCTAGAGACTGATCATGTATACATTTAATGAGCACCCAAGCCCAGTCTCCATCCAAGTTAGGATCAGGGAAGGCCAGGCAATGGCTGCTGATGACTTAGTAGGTAGACCAAAAGCTCCCCCCTCCCATCCTGAGCTCATAAGGATGGTGAAGTTATAAACACTACTAGAAACTATCGAGCTTGAGCGGGACTCGAACTCCAGTCCGGCAGATCGCTAGACAGGGACGTTTCCAATAGGTCACCACAACCTTGCTTTTAATCTTTTTACTTTACCTTGGTTTTCCCTTCTTTTACCCTTCTTTTCCTGCCTAGCATGTTCAATTTATAGGATTGTTGTAGCCTAATGGTAACGTCTTTGTCTGGTGATCGCCAGACTAGGGTTCGAGTTAGCTCCTTTGGTGTCTGCAACCTCACCATCCTTGTGAGCTAAGGATAGGGTATTTGTGGCAGCATATAAGTCTGCATGCTGAGTCATCAGCAGCCATTACCTGCCCCTCCCTGGTCCTAGCTTAGTGGAGAGGGGGTTTGGGCGCTGATCATATGTATATATGGTCAGTCTCTAGGGCATTGTCGTACTTGGTAGGGCAATGTCACTATTATTATTATTATTATTATTATTATTATTATTACTTGCTAAGCTACAACCTAGTTGGAAAAGAAGGATACTATAACCCCAAGGGCTTCAACAGGGAAAATAACTCAGTAAGGAAAGGAAATAGGGAAAAACTACAAGAAGTTTAAGAACAACAATAACATTAGAATAAATATTTCATATATAAACTATAAAAGACTTGAAAATAACAAGAGGAATAGAAACAAGATAGAATAGTGTGCCCGAGTGCACCCTTAAGTAAGAAAACTCTAACTTAAGGCAGTGAAAGACCATGGTACAGAGGCTATGGCACTACCCAAGACTAGGAAACAGTAGTTTAATTTGGGAGTGTCCTTCTCCTAGAAGAGCTTCTTAAGCTAGAGTCTCTTCTACCCTTACTAAGAGGAAAGTAGCCAATGAACAATTGCGGTAGTTAACCTTTCGGGAGAAGAAGAATTGTTTGGCAATTTTAGTCATGTCATTTGTTTGAGGAAAGCGGAGAATGTGTTAAGACTATTCTGTGTATGTGTAGGCAAAGAAGAAATAAGCCGTAACCAGAGAGAGGGATCCAATATAGTACTGTCTGGCCAATCAAAGGACCCAATAACTCTAGCGGTAGTATCTCAACGAGTGGCTCTGCCTCTGCCATTCATGAGTGGCCTTTAAACCTTTTAACTACGCAGCTCTTTACGTTCTTTCCAATTCTTTTGGCGTTCCATTTCTGCTAGAAATAACTGACTCGGCAATTTTGAGATTTTGTTTTTATAAAGCAATCTCGTTTGTTTCAGATCTCACGTTATGATGTCTTTTTGTTTCACTTCAGTTACACAGCATGTGATTTCCTTCCTTTCCCAGCTACCGTTCCTTCACCACTCATGGAATTCCATTTGCTATATTAATCTTATTAGTTCACGATTATGTATGTAAACGGCGGATAGGTTTGCTTAAAGCAAACGGGTGTTACACAGACTAATATAAACACAAACAAAGCCACTCCAACACCTAGAAACATAAGACACCTCACACGTCCCACTCTGTCGACCTAACCGCACCAGGAATCCTCGCTGCTGGGAGGAAGGACGCTGATGAACATACGCTACCGGGGTCTAAGCAATGTCAGGCAAGGCAGTCGATCGGGACTACGGTCTAACCCAAAAACAAAGCAAAGAAGCAGTCGTGCTTAAACCGTTGAGATACTACCACTAGAGAGTTATGGGGTCCTTTGACTGGCCAGACAGTATTACATTGGATCTTTATCTCTGGTTACGGTTCACTTTCCCTTTGCCTACACATACACCGAATAGTCTGGCATATTCTTTACAGATTCTCCTCTGTCCTCATACACCTGACAAAACTGAGATTACCAAACAATTTTTCTTCTCGCGAGGGGTTAACTACTGCACTAATTGTTCAGTGGCTACTTTCCTCTGGGTAAGGGTAGAAGAGACTCTTTAGCTATGGTAAGCAGCTCTTCTAGGAGAAGGACACTTCAAAATCAAACCAGCGTTCTCTAGTCTTGGATAGTGCCATAGCCTCTGTACCATGGTATTCCACTGTCTATGGTTAGAGTTCTCTTGCTTGAGGGTACACTCGGGCACGCTATTCTATCTAATTTCTCTTTCTCTTGTTTTGTTAAAGTTTGTATAGTTTATATAGGAAATATTTATTTTAATGTCGCTATTCTTAAAATATTTTATTTTCCTTTTTATCCTTTCCTCACTGAGCTATTTTCCCTGTTGGGGCCCCTGGCCTTATAGCATCCTGCTTTTCCAACTAGAATTGTAGCTGAGCAAGTAATAATAATAATAATAATAATAATAATAATAGAAGATACAGTTTTATGGTTAGTTATCAAGGCAAACTGAACCTCTTGCTAGCTAGAGCATTGTCACTGTCCCTTGCCGAGGAGGGTTGGTCTGTACCATTCGAGCGATCAGTAGACAAGGTACTTACCTGAAAGTATCGGCTGTATGCAGTGTATTCACGAACCTTTTTGTAATAAAGTGAAAAAAAACCCATGTTCCGATGTCTCATTATCCGTTGACATGGGACATACTGTATATATATATATATATATATATATATATATATATATATATATATATATGTGTGTGTGTGTGTGTGTGTGTAAGTATACATATATATACATATATGTATATATATGTTCACTGGAAATCATGCGTGAGGTTTGTACGAGACCCGCAACTATTTCGCATAAAATATATATATTTTTTTAATTCAATTGTATTTTTAATGGATTCAGTGATTTAGGAGAAGTATATCTCACAATTCCATTATATCAAAAAATAATTTTATTCTCAAAAGTGTAAATTTTTCGTTATTCGATTATTCCTTTTTTTTCTCAAGAATTTTGATGGTTTCGTCCTTGTTTTTGCTGATTGATCGATTAATTTAGAGGTGTTTGGCATCCTGACATCTAAGGTCTTTGACACCGATTGTTTTTGCTGAAATAATATTAAAAATTGATGCCAGATTTAGTCGTTACTTTAATATATGACGATACCAAAAGCATAACCTATTATTAATTTCTCATTAATGTTACTCAGTCGTTTTTATTTGATTTTGCAAGCAAATAATAGAAAAAAAATATACCTTTTGTCAATAATGGCAATTTTCTGCACTTATGCCATATTTCTTCGTTCCTCGATCATTAATAAACCAAATGCAACACTTATTGATTTTTATTTAATGTTAATCAATCGTTTTATTTTTATTTTGTAAGCCAATAACAGAAACAGATTATATCTCCTCTCAATAATGGTATTTCTAATTCGAAAACGTGGAACCTTTTGCACTTATGATTCTATATTGATTTACATTTAGGTCATTAGGTTTTGCTTTGGACGAAAGCAGGAACTTAATCTCAGGTGACCGAATTCACGTCCAATCCCCGAAAAACAAGTTTTGTCAGTTCTCTGTACAGAGGCGTGGAAGAAAGATCATATTGGCTTCAAGCGAGGAGTAATTTTCCTGTGTGGAATCGTAAAACCAACATCTTCCCAGTGCATTTTTATGAGGGAATTAGTATCTATAAAGTTGAAAAAAATGGCAACCTTTTATCAGTGCAATATTATGAATGAATTTGTATTTATAAAGTTAAAGAAAATGTATTCCTTGGTGTTGGTGATCATTTTTATCTGTGGGGCATCAATACCTGTTGCTGATGCCATGATTGAGGAGATGGAAGTGACACCTAGCAACACCAATGGCATAGAACTCGGAGAGTTGTCCTTCATGCAGCTGGTTCTCTTCGCTCTGATCTTCCTCAAGTTGTCCGCCCTTTATAATGTCGGAGTGCTGCCCGTCGAGATAGATCTCGGCGCTCTGTTCACCTCGGGCAATAATAGCACGTTGGGCGGGTTCGTTAGTACTGTGAATAACAACGCTGGAAGAGGATTGGTTGATCCCGAAGTAAGTTTGGTAAATAGTGATTTAGTCACCTGAATCACTTTAACAGCTATAGTCAATTCTTTTTAGTGAGGCAGATTTGCACCGACTTGCAGGAGTGCCCTTTTTAGCTCGGTAAAGTTTCCTGCTCGCTGATTGGTTGGATAAAACAATTCTAACCAATCAGATCGCAGGAAACTTTTCCGAGCTAGAAGGGCTACCGCTGCGAGTCAGTGCAAATGCGCCTCATTGAAAAAAAATTGAGTATAGTGTTTGCGACCCGTCAAAAATGACGGCTACATATTCAGATAGATATGCACATACATACGAGAGCGCACCTCCTAACTACAACACGGCAGTTGTGGCGTTCCGGGTGTACCTCTTGGGGTACCCCCCTCTTTTACTAGGGTATGACTACTCTCTTCTTTCCTGCCAGAGGGACGTGGAGAGACCGTGTAGTTATACGTTTGACAATGCCGCTAAGCGTGATCGGAAATATAAATATATATATATATATATATATATATATATATATATATATATGTATATATATATGTACATAAATAAATAAATAAATATGTATATATATATATATATATATATATATATATATACACATATATATATACACACACACACACATATATATATATATATATATATATATATATATATATATATATATATATATTATGTGAACACTTCGAAAACAACTAATCGAAAACTATTATTCGAAAAACAGCTCTTCGAATAGAACATTGTTCGAAAGTTATTAGAAAGGACAATTATTCGAGATGATAATCATTCGAAATGCAAAATTCTTTATTCAGACAAAAGGTGTTAAAAAGAAAATTTCATTATTCAGAAAAATTCATATTAGAAAAATGTACTTACAAATGCGAGTTATGCACTACAGCACGCAAATAATCTCGTACTGATTTTTCGTCAAAGGTTGCCACTAATTTTTTATCCTTTTATTCAAATCATAGTATTTTTTGGAACCCTCCATATTTGTGACTCTTGCTCTTATTTTTGCAATATGAATGTCTTGCAAATCATGCTCAATTCTTAAAGCGTCTAGGAACTTCCATATTGTAGGATGATGAGATGACATTTGCTGTAAAAAGGCACTGTCTCCAAGGGCGTTATTAGTCCTAGGCAAATCAGTATTGACTCTTTCAAAACAAAACCACGTATTTATTTCAAACATAAGACTACGTCGATGACGTCTTGAAGGACAACCATTACACGAATCTTCAAAAATTTTATACAATACCAACACTCACCCTAATACAATGAATTCAAAATCACCTTTTAGCCTTGTGTGACACACGATTTGATTTTGGGCACAGAGTCACTTAGGAGAGGACACACTAACATAGTGAACACTTTCGACGAATAACACTGGGGTACTTGTGGGAGAGAGAGGGAGAGGGGAAGGCTGCGGTTCTAACTCGATCTCTATGTCTGTCTGTCTCTCACTATAACCCAACCATGGGTCTCCATATGTATGAACTTTTGGCTAATTCCAGAAGCTTCCAGGATCGAGGTGTGGTAGCGTGGGTGGTGCCCAAGCGTCAAAGTTACCAAATATTACTCTACCAAACGCTGTATGTATGCCACACCAGACGATTCTCTCAGTTAGATAACCTCTCACCGGGTATTCTCGAAATTTCGAAAACACGTATCACTAAACAATCTCTCTCTAACATGTTACAATACTCCATAAAACATAAAAGAACATTACCTAAACCATTGTTCCTATCTCGCATGAATCCTACAACACTTTCAAGTAGACTAAGCAAGACTTCATAGCAAACATACGTGAAATAAAAAGTTAATTTTTATAAAATAACGTAAAATTGTGTATATTAACTTGAATAAAAAGTAAAATGAAATCCTCGACGAAAGTCTTATGTAATTTACATAAAATACTTATATCTACATGAGAGGGGCTCATCTTACGGGCTGGATATCATCTCTTCAATGCACAAATGAAAACAATATATGAAATGTAAATAGAACTAACAATAAACTACGATATTTGCTGTACACTAGACGAGCTTCATAAGAATATATGGTTAGTTTCTAGGGCATTGTCCTGATTGCTAGGGTAATGTCACTTTCTTTTGTCTCTGCCATTCATGAGTAGCATTTAAACCTTTATAGAATCAGTGACTTGGATCAATACCAATGGCCTAGTACTTGGAGAGCTATCCTTTAAGTAGAAGGTTCTCTTTGCAGTCATTTTCCTCAAGTTATTTGACCGCCGAGATAGATCTTGGTTTGCTATTTACTTCTGGCAATATTGGCACACTGGGTCTGTAAAGGATTGGTTGATACCAAAGTAGTAAGTTTGGTAATGATTATTGAGATTACCTAAATAGAAATAGAAACCCAAGAAACGCAATTAAGATTCACAATGATAACATCATCGTGAGCTCCCGTGCAGGTAGGATTTAGGTCTTCTGTAGGAAAACTCAAGTGCCCTATTTGGACATCAAATATCTATGTGTAAAGTTACCGGTAATCATAGTTATTTCTGGAGGCATAATCACATACCGATGTTGCTGTTAAGCTAAATCTCGCGTCCCAGAAAAGACGTGAAATAATACTAAGAGTTAGAAAAGGAAAACGAGATATATCCTCTCTGGGATGGAAGCTTATGTAGATCAGAGCCGACTTGCTTCAGAGCTGGGGGGTGTGGGGTGGACTTTGTGATAATGGCCTTTATGATAGTAAGGATGGCTCCTGTAGAAAACACGATATCATTCATTGGCCTGGCGTTAGGGTCCTTGTCTAGTGATTGCCAGACTGAGGTTCGAGTCCCGCTCAAACTCGTTAGTTTCTCTGGTCACTGCAACCTCAAACTCGGTGTCCGGTAATTACATCGCTGTAATTTCATCGCGGTAATTACATCGTGGTAATTACATCGCATGGTAATTACATCTCATGCATTTTCACCGCATTATAAATACATCACAATATATCACATCGTCTGTAATTTCATCGTCAGGTAAGTAAATTGCTCAAAGCCAAAAATAAATGAACAATAAAACATAAACGTCTAACTTAATATTGTAATAGTTGTTGATGGGATCTAACTATCTAACTATTCGCAAACAGCCAGCTTGTTGACTTTTCCTAAAACAAATTAATCAGAGAAATTTTCCGTTTATTTTAGCAGCTTGTCTTCATTTGATAATAACTCGGACTAAACCCTTCAAGATGCCTCTGGAGTATTTTGTAAGCACAATGAATAAGAAAAAGTTAATTGACAACAGTCATCTATTTGTGAAAGAGAAAACAAATGGGGAAAAAAAACTATTTGGAAATGTGATAAATTTTATACAAAAAAAAGTGCCATGCAAGAGTGCATACAAATAACGAATCCATTATAAAACGACTCGGAGAACACAATCATGCAGGAGATATTGCTCGTGTTGAAGCTGCCTAAGTGATTAACATAACTAAAGAAAAAGCAATAAAAACTGAAGAAACGATACATTGTATCGCAACCCAAGCGTATGTAGGTGTATCCCAAGCAGTTTCAGGTCAGCTACCAACACCTCAGTACTTAAAAAGGAATATACGAAATGCAAGAAATGTAGCAGCACAAGTTCCTGCAAATCCAGTTAGTTTACTCGAGTTAAGCATCCCCCCCCCCCCCACCCATATAGGATAACACATTCACATCAGCCATTTCTTCTGTTTGACAATGATGATGGATCAGACAGGATTATTATATTTTCGACTCGGAAAAATCTTCAGGTATTATCCAGTGCAAGCAACTGGTATGCAGATGGGACGTTTAAAACAACACCTCCTTTATTTCATCAACTCGACTCAATACATGATATCATGAATGATGACGTTTTGCCTCTTGTTGTTATTTCAATGGCCAACAAAACTGAGGAGAGTTATAATAAGCTTTTGTCAGAACTAAAAGGTTTAGAGCCAACCTTATCACCATTTTTAATGGATGTTGCATTCTTTTTCTTTCTTTAAAATGAATTAATGAATAAATTAATTAAAAACTATAATAAAAATCTGAATTAAGATATATATATATATATATATATATATATATATATATATATATATATATATATATATATACATATATATGTTCTAAAATCTATCATAAAACTCTTATTAAAACTATACTATTATAAAACCATAAAAGCAACATTAATTTGTAAAATACATCTATTTTCTTTAAAAAAATTTACGAGGGAATCTACTGGGCAATTATCGTCTATTTAAAATAAGACTGGCGTCAAACAGCTAATAGTTCTCGAAGCCGAACAAAAAATCAAAAGCTTATTTAAAACCCTATTAATACTAAATATTTATTTTTCCTTTTTAAAATAAAAATTTTCTTGGTTAAAATAAAGACAACCATGAAAAGCATAAAATAACTAAATATTTATAATCTTTAAAAATTTAAGACGATGAAATTACAGACGATGTGATATATTGCGATGTATTTTTAATGCGGTGTAAATGCATGAGATGTAATTACCATGCGATGTAATTACCACGATGTAATTACCGCGATGAAATTACGGCGATGTACTTACAGTGAATCCTCAAACTCGTATATCCTTTCGTCGCTGCAACCTCACCATCCTTGTGAGCTAAGGATGGGGGTGTTTTGGGGACCCCATAGGTCTATCTGCTGTCATCAGCAGCCATTGCCTGGCCTTCCTTGATCCTAGCTTGGGTGGAGAGGAGGCTTGGGCGCTGACCATAAGTATATATGGTCAGTCTCCAGGACTTTGCCCTGCTTGATAGGACAATGTCACTGTCCCTTGACCCAGCCATTCATGAGCGGCTTTTAAACCTTCAAGTGCTTAATTAAAGAAAATTGTCACATCATGGAATACTTCATAAGCCTACATAGATGGCTACGTTAAGGTGTTTATATTTTCGAGTCGGTTTACTCATTCATTTGTCTGGGTATCTGTGGACAGGATTTTGTCAAAACTACTTAACGGATTTTGACGAAATTTTCACCACAGATAAATCTTCGGTCATGGACGAACCCATTATATTTTGGAGATGATCTGGATCCGGATTCTAGAAGCGGATTTACATTTTTTCACAATTCTAACAATTATGTAAAAAGAAAAAAATGACATTGGATTTTCACCAAATTTTAACAATGGATAGATATAAAGCATCGCAAAAAAAAAAAAAAAAAAAAAACATGAAATTTTGAAGGTGATACGGATCAAGATCACGATTCTGGATCAACATTGCAATTTTCACCATCTACTGTACAGTCATCATATGAAAAGTGGGAGGTAATGTCCGTAGACTTTAGTTAAATGGCAATATTCATTGGCAGAGGTCTGAAATCGCTGATTGCTCTTGTTACTAATATTTCAAGTCACCTACATATATTATTATTATTATTATTATTATTATTATTATTATTATTATTATTATTATTATTACTTTCAAAGCTACAACCCTAGTTAGAAAAGCAGGATGCTATAAGCCCAGAAGCCCCAAGAAGGAAAATAGCCCAGCGAGGAAAGGATAGATTTTTTAATTTTGGGAGAGGAAGAAAAAGAAAGGAAAAATACATTTCAGTTACTATTCCAACAGACTTTCACTCCTATCCAACACTCAATCATACTATATCGAAGGACATTAACACTTAATTTAACCCTCCTCCTCACGAAGAAAAAAGAAAATATCACTCAATTCACAGTCCCCCTTTTTTGAGACCTCTTGCTTAACTCAGCACAAAAAATATTAAAGCTAAGATTTCATAACTTTATATTTTAGTTGATATGTAATTTTGTATATTTATTAGAATTCTCATACACGTAAGCAATAAAAGAAAGAAATATAAATTGCAAAAGCTCCTGCAATTTTAGAATGTACAACGTATTTAACTGTGAATTTTTAATTCACACAATTTTTAGACACGGCATGGAATTTTCTTCTTGGTAATAATAATAATAATAATAATAATAATAATATTATTATCATTATTATTATTATTATTACTATTATTAATTTGGTTAATTTAATAGATTTAGGAATATCAATGCTAATGAATGACGAGTATTTATTTCTTACTTATTTTACTCTTAATACAAATTTAGCATAATTTTCTAGAAAAAACGGCCAGATATATTTGTTGCTAATGGAGAAAAGGTTTTTGAAATACGATACTCAAGGGTATGACCTTCGCGCAGATGTTGCATACATAGAAGATGATTATTATTATTATTATTATTATTATTATTATTATTATTATTGTGGTTGTTGTTGTTGTTGTGTTGTAATAATGATAATAATAATAATAATAATAATAATTATTGTAATAATAATAATAATAATAATAATAATAATATTATTATTATTATTATTATTATTATTATTGTTATTATTATTATTATTGTTATTATCATTTTTATTATCATTATTATTATTACTATTATTATTATAATTTTTGTTGTTGTTGTTGTTGTGTTGTAATAATAATAATAATGATAATAATAATAATAACATTATTATTATTGTTATTATTATTATTACAATAATAATAATGATAATAATAATAATAATAATAATAATAATAATAATAATAGTAATATTATTATTACTATTATTATTATTATTGTTATTATTATTATTATTATTATTATTATTATTATTATTATCGTTTTTATTATTATTATTATTATTATTATTATTACTGTTATTATTATTTTTGTTGTTGTAGTTGCTATAGTAATAATATTAAAGTTATTATTATTGTTGTTGTTGTTGTTGTTGCTGTTGCTATTATTATTGTTGTTGTTGTTGTTGTTGTTGCCGTTGCTATTATTATTGTTGTTGTTGTTGTTGTAATAATATTAAAGTTATCATTATTGTTGTCGTTGTTATTATTATTATTATTATTATTATTATTATTATTATTATTATTATTATTATTATTATCATGACTAGCTAAGCTACAACTCTAGTTGGAAAAGTAGAATGCTTGATTTGAATGGCTATTCGATTTATGTCAACTGATTTATAAACATATTTAGATGAATAGTAAAAATTTAAATTGTAAATACAGTCTATGTAAAATGAAAAATATTCATGTAAATATACAATGATGTATATATGTTATAAATTCTAAGATTGTAAAATGTGTATTTCATATTAAAAGATAAAAGAAAGTTAATTTCGGGTAAGTTATACTATGGCGTTTGTTAGGTGCGTTATATCATTATTATTATTATTATTATTATTATTATTATTATTATTATTATTATTTTTACTTGCTAAGCTACAACCCTAGTTGGAAAAATAGGATGCTATAAGCCTAGGGGCTCCAACAGGGAAAGTAGCTCAGTGAGGAAAGGAAAAAGGGAAAAATGAAATATTTTAAGAGTAACATCATTAAAATAAATATCTCCTATATAAACTATATAAACTTTAACAAAACAAGAGGAAGAGGAATTAGATAGAATAGCATGCCCGAGTGTACCCTCAAGCAAGAGAACTCTAACCATAGACAGTGGAAGACCATGGTACAGAGGCTATGGCACTACCCAAGACTAGAGAACAATGGTTTGATTTTGGAGTGTCCTTCTCCTAGAAGAGCTGCTTACCATAGCTAAAGAGTCTCTTCTACCCTTAGCAAGAGGAAAGTGGGCACTGAACAATTACAGTACAGTAGTTAACCCCTTGGGTGAAGAAGAATTGTTTGGTAATCTTAGTGTTGTCAGGTGTGTGAGGGCAGAGGAGGGTATGTAAAGAATAGGCCAGAATATTCGGTATAATTGTATGCAATGGGAAAATGAACCGTAATCAGAAAGAAGGACCTAATGTAGTACTGTCTGGCCAGTCAAAAGATGCCATAACTATCTAGTGGTAGTATCTCAACAGGTGGCCGGTGCCTTGGCCAACCTACTACCTATAAATAGCACTGAAAACAAATTAACTAAATATATGTAACTGTATTGGTAGGAACATCAGTAATCAGAATTGATTACTTTAATAGATTTTGTTTATTTATATTATATCTTCTGTTCTCTTCTCTCCCACCGCTATTCGTACATTAAGGGGTCGGTTGCTTGACGCGGCCTCTCACCAATGCCTTCAATCAAAGGCATCCTCTTCCACCAAACTTCTTTTCTCCATATCATCCTTCACCTTATCTCACCATCTAATTTTCTGCCTCCCTCTTTATCTTCTTCCCCAAACAGGTTCCTCCTAAGCCCTCCTCACACCCTCCTCACCATGCATTCTCAACACTTGTCCACACCATCTCAATCATGACATTTTTATCACTTCTGTAATCTTTACTACGCCTGCCATTTTCTTTTTCATTATTCATTATTTACTTATAAGCTTACAAAGATCCATTGACTCTTTCTTCAGGTAAACTGATGATTTACCTGAAGAGAGATGTTATTGACCCTGGGAAACTTTTGAATATAAAATATAAAATTTAGGTGAAGATAATCTCTTGAATGACCTATTCCTTATTATTAAGGCCCTTATAAATATATATGTGTTATATATAGTATGTGTATATGCATGTATATATCTATATAAACACATACATACAAAAACATTTAACCTATATATATATATATATATATATATATATATATATATATATATATATATAGACAAACATATACACACATATATGCAATTATATGTGTTCAGGCTTATATATCTGTATATGTATATATGTATCATAATATTATACAGTATCGTAAGTAATTGTGGCTATATCTGTAGGAATTAAAATATTGTGTTTATATACACACACACACACACACACACACACACACACATATATATATATATATATATATATATATATATATATATATATATATATATATATATATATGTATATATATATATATATATATATATATATATATATAAAGTTCATAACACACACACACACACACATATATATATATATATATATATATATATATATATATATATATATATATATATGTGTGTATGTATGTATGTATGTATGTATTATATTAAGACTGATTACCCTAGGTTAAATTTTCCTAATGACATAAAATATAATTGCCACAAATGAATAATAAAATCGTTTGATTATTTAGTGCACATATCCTAGTATAATCTAATTATAACTATTTTGTCACTTAATAAATAAACAATTAGATAAATAAATAAAAGATAATCTAATGTAAGTAATCATTTTTTGTTGTTGAATGAAAGTAGGTTAGTGTAACAACCTTCGGTGAACGTTTGTCTGCAAAGGTTAAAAGTAAACTTTAAAAATAAGGTTACCTGGTCAATGTATCTTGTATATTTACTTTGCAATATAAAGGATAAAATTATAAGGAAATTGCTGTTTTTTTTTTTATTTCAAAGAACACAGTGATACGCTGAATGATATAGGGATTTTCTTCCAATTAAGCGGGAGAAATTGTCGGCGTTAATTAATATATGGCAACACTGTCTGGTACTAACGGTCTCAGTAAGTGAATGAGTTCGCTCGCGTCTAAATTCCTCATTCAGCATCGGTTTTGTTAATGATGGAGATTTTGAATTAAGAGAAATTATAGTTGTTCGAGTTCATTTTAACTCATGAAATGACTGCAGAACGAATGTTGTCGAATGGAGTAAAATTCGGCCATAGATTGAATGTTTAAAAAGCGTTAGGCCTACAATTATTTGGTTGTAATACAAAGTAGTTGTTTGGGCAAATGCTTTCAGTGTTAGGACCGGTTTTGCGATGTCAATATTCTTTTTCGTTATTCTAAATTGGAAGAAAAGTGTCAAACAACATTTCGACAAACAGACATGTTCGGAAAAGTAAATAGTTTTATTTAATGATACGAGAAAACCCGAGTTACGTTTGGTGTTGCGAGCCGAGTCTGAGATTTGCATGAATCGAGTTACCAATTTTAAACTTTTTTAACGAGTTATCTAAAAGACGATTGGCCAGCCACTGGCGTGCCACGAATGCGTTAGACCGATGATTCATACTTCGCACATCATGAATCCGACGATGTAATCTCTTAGATGAAAAGGAACATTCGCTATGGTAAAGAGTTTGTGTAACTGCAACAATCGATGAATTTATTCCCTGGCCACTATTATGAGTCTGGCGGCCGACCTCTCCCGAGCTGGCCTTCCTCACAAAAAAAAACAAAGGCTTGGTTTGAGCATGGTACTAACATGCCAGGTGCCCTTCTGCCAAGGCGAGACGCGGATCTTTCGTGGTAATATTTTAGTGGATAGGTCACGCTTCGATTTCCAGGTCTGGGAAACACTTAAAAAAAAGTGAAAGAGAAGCTTCTTGCTTATCAATGAATTTCACGTGATTTTTGAATACCCAAAATCCACGCCAAGAGGTTCCACGACACATGATGGAGAAGCTGACCGAGACTAATCATGTGACGTATCCAAACATCTTTTTGTGCATGAGTGGAAGGTCGGACGACGTGTTGTTTCCCGAAAGCGAATTGCAAACATACTTACGGATCAGTTTGAGTCCTCAGCGGGGCTTTGTATGATCGGAAAACCGGTCCTCTATATGTTTTGTAGGTCATCTTCGAACCCCGAGGCAGCCGGCGGGCGTAGTAGAGGAGCATTTCTTGTAGGGAGGTGGGAAAGGCTCCTGCCACATTGCGAGCACACACCGCTCGGCCGATCTCGGGTTTAAGGATCGCTCGTTGTTTCAGGAGAAATGCCTCAGAGGGGGAAGAAGAAGTGCGGGTGAATTAGACCGATAATCCTCTCTTCCCGGAGTATTAAGAAGAAGAGATCCCTTGAGAGATTCTTGATCGCTCATTGCGCCATGAAAGTGGCGGCGAGAAGTGATTTGAAATTAGGAAATAGTGCGAAGGGGAGATTGATCTGTTGTTTCTTTGGGTGATACCAAATCGATCAAGATGAGTGACAAGACGAAAACCGAGCGCGAAATACTGTCTTTTGCAGTCGTGATCTTAGTGTTGATAGTGTCGTTTTTCTTAGTGCCTGTCTTTGGTACTATAGAAGAAGTTGAAGTTACCCCGACTAATACGAATGGGGTGGAGCTCGGTGAATTATCTTTTATGCAGTTTGTGCTGTTTGCTTTTATATTCCTCAAGTTTGTCGCATTATACTCTGTGGGGGTTTTGCCTCTGGAAATCGACCTAGGGGCAGTCGTCGACAAGTTCTTCAACGCCACCGTCAAAGGCAGAGGATTTGTCGACAGCGAAGTAAGTTATTGATTGTTTGAAATCCATTCAAATTAGCATCTGGGTCTCGCTAATTTCAAAAATTAGGTTAAGAATTAGCTGGGAAAGATGCTATTCCTGTATAAGTGATTGTTTACAAATTGTCTTACTGGCAGGGCTCTCGTATGATGTTTTCAAGGGATTACCTCAGAAATTACCTCAAATTTAGACAAATTACCTTAAATACTATAAGAAAACAAAACTCATAAAACGCAAAACAATTATATCATGATTAACAAAAACTTTCTATTTTGTGAAAAATCTGAAAGATTAATTTTGGATACACAGTGTTACTCTATAACCAAAAGATTACCTGATGAAAAAAATACTTTAAAATGATCTTGAAGGTACCATTATTATTATTATTATCATTATTATTATTATTTGCTAAGCTACAACCCTAGTTGGAAAAGCAAGATGCTATAAGGCCAAGGGCCCCAACAGGGAAAATAGCCCAGTGAGGAAAGGAAACAAGGAAAAATAAAATATTTTAGGAACAGTAACAACATTGAAATAAATATTTCCTATATAATATATAAAAACTAACAAAACAAGGGGAATAGATATTAGATAGAATAGCGTGCCCGAGTGTACCCACAAGCAAGAAAACTCAAACCCAAGACAGTGAAAGACCATGATACAGAGGCTATGGCACTATCCAAAACTAGAAATTTCCTTAAATCAGCCAAAATACTCAAATCTAAGGGAATTACCTTGAAAATGAGAGCAGGTAATGGATGCGTGTCACGTATTATTGAGAAAGCCGTAATTACTCACGAGCATCTAAGTAATTATTCCTCTTTCATCAGGGAAGCACCAGGAATGTATTTATAGACAAATAATAATAATAATAATAATAATAATAATAATAATAATAATAATAATAATAATAAAAAAAAAGATGAAGAAGAATAGGAAGAAGAAGAAGGAGAATAAGAACAAGAACAAGAACAAAAATAAGGATAAGAATAAGAGTGAGAATAATAAAAATGATAATAGTAATAATAATAATAATAATAATAATAATAATAATAACAATAATAATAATAATAATAATAATAATAATAATAATAATAATAATAATAATAATAATAAAGACAAAAATTCTGTAAATTAAATATCCAACTCCAAGCATTAATTCCACTTCCCAGAACTGAAAAAAAAATATCTTTCTGCATCTATATGACCAGAATATTTATTATCTATTATTCATTAATGAATAGTCGATCAGAAATCGTCTGCAGTGCAACAATAACTTTAGTCTTGTGTTATTGCCTTTATCATGAAACAGTTATTGAATTGTATAATACTTATTATGATATATCTTGCTTTTCCAACTAGGGTTGTATCTTGGCTAGTAATAATGATAATAATAATACTATCAATATTAATTTAATAAAAAAAAAAACATACTCGAGAACCAGCTTCCTTGATAAATAATTAGACAAGTTCAAATATCATGATTATCAAATTGCTATGCAAATCATTATTATTATTATTGATATTATTATTATTATTGTTATTATTATTATTATTATTATTATTATTATTATTATTATTATTATTAGCTAAGTTACAACCCTACTTGAATTATTATTATTATTATTATTATTATTATTATTATTAATACTAGCTGAGCTACAACCCTAGTTGAATGATTATTATTATTATTATCATTATTATTATTATTAGCTAAGTTACAACCCTACTTGAATTATTATTATTATTATTATTATTATTATTATTATTATTACTACTAGCTAAGTTACAACCCTACTTGAATTATTATTATTATTATTATTATTATTATTATTATTATTATTATTATCATTATTATTAATACTAGCTAAGTTACAACCTTACTTGAATTATTATTATTATTATTATTATTATTATTATTATTATTATTATTATTATTATTAGCTAAGCTACAACCCTAGTTGGATTATTATTATTATTATTATTATTATTATTATTATTATTATTATTAGCTAAGCTACAACCCTAGTTGGATTATTATTATTATTATTATTATTATTATTATTATTATTATTAGCTAAGCTACAACTCAGTTGGATTAGTATTATTATTTTTATTATTAGCTAAGCTACAACCCTAGTTGTATTATTATTATTATTATTATTATTATTATTATTATTATTATTACCAGCTAAGCTACAACCCTAGTTGGATTATTATTATTATTATTATTATTATTATTATTATTATTATTATTACCAGCTAAGCTACAACCCTAGTTGGATTATTATCATTATTATTATTATTATTGTTAATATTATTATTATTATTATTGTTATTATTATTATTATTATTATTATTATTATTAGCTAAGCTACAATTCAGTGGGATTATTATAATTATTTTTATTATTAGCTAAGCTACAACCCTAGTTGTATTATTATTATTATTATTATTATTATTATTATTATTATTATTATTATTACCAGCTAAGCTACAACCCAAGTTACATTATATCTCAAAAAAAAAAAAAAAATCTATTGGCCTCTTATTCCCTAGTTGCCGAAGTAGTCACAAAAACAGAGATGTTACGTAGACAGGTGTCGTGTTTTTTTCGACTAGCTTTGGTATTCAGAACACCTGTGTGGACACTGAACGCCAATTATCAGTCGGAACATACGTGTCGAACCAGCGGAGGGGTCCCCCACCCTTCCATATCTGCTGTGATACTGTTGTACACCCATCGTTTTGCGTGTGATGGGAATATCCTATTGTTGAGGGATTTTGTTTATTAACGAGAAATGTGTGACGAAGGTAGAACAAACTTGACCAATTCGTTGCCAATCGGTGGATGAGTAACTGAATGATATATATATATATATATATATATATATATATATATATATATATATATATATATATGTATGTATGTATATGTACGTATACATATAAATATATATTTTAAGATTTCATGTATTATCATAATCATTATAATCATTATCATTATTACTAGCGTACCCGTCCTTTCAATATATATATATATATATATATATATATATATATATATATATATATATATATATAATAAATATATGTGTATATATATACATATATGTATATATATATGTATATATATATATATATATATATATATATATATTGTATATTTTTGTTTATATGTATAGTCAGACACTTGCTCTTTATTATAATTATTATTATTATAATTATTATTATTATTATTATTATTATTATTATTATTATTATTATTGTTATTATTATCAATAATAGTAATATCATCATCATATCCAATTACATAATAGCAATCGCCAGCGTAACTCTAAAACTAAAACTAATTCAATAAAAAAAACATTTACATCCAAGACCATTCTTCCTTTCCCATCCATTAACAAACCCAAATCTGGCTCCATAGTCCTTTCCTGGGACATGTCCCTTATAAGGGTCATGATTATTCTGGGTGGGGACTTTTGCGCAATTAACCAACCTCATCTGTTGATGAGGACCCCGATTGGTTATTCATTAGTGAGTCTGTTTATTCAGTGCTGAGCAGCAGTGGTTGCTAGACGGCGTTTTACCTTGGACAATTTTTGGAGGTATTACAGATCAAAGATAATAAATATGTATATGGGTTTATATATATATATATATATATATATATATATATGTATATATATATATATATATATATATATATATATATATACAGTATATATATATATATATATATATATATATATATATATATATATATATATACAGTATATATATATATATATATATATATATATATATATATATAGTATAGGTTATACATATATAGTATATATACAGTATATGCATATACATATACCGTGTCATATATGTATATACAGTGTATATAAATATGTATATGTATACACACACACACATATATATATATATATATACATATATATATATTTATATATATTTATTTATTTATATATACATATATTTATGTGTATCGAAATAATAAAACAGAAATATAAGCCCTTACAAATATCGGTTTTAAGCCACAGGCTATAACAGTTAAACCCTAAAGAATTAATAACTAAACGACTTAGTTAGCTACCACATAAGCCCATTTTTATAAATCCTTGATAAAGGTACGATTTAATAGAAAATCACTAAATTTAAAGAATTCCTTGAAATTATCATCTAACCTTTCCACGATTTTCATCAGTAATCTCTATAGATTTTCCTTCCCATTTTATATATATATATATATATATATATATATATATATATATATATATATATATATACATATAAAAATTAGATGTTTATCGTCCCTTTCCTTAAAGGCCACCTCGTCCACACATGAGAAAGTATATTATTATTATTATTATTATTATTATTATTATTATTATTATTATTATTATTATTATTATTATTATTATACAGGGAATAATGGCCCAGTGAGGTAAGTAAACAAGGAAATACAAAAATTACAAGATAAATAATAAACAAATCTAAATAAAATATAAGAACAGTGACAGCATTAAATTAGAATTATCATCAGGCTAAGAATTGTCCTCAGAAAATTAGCATTAATGTTTTCAGTCAAGGAAATTCCAGTTAATAAAGATTTTATTCATAATATAGAATATAAGACCATAAAGACAGTTAGTTGATCTATTAATTGTAGTCTTCATAAGAAATATTTATTGAAATATTGATAGCATCCGACAGTTGAATTGTTGGAACTTCAGAAGCTTCAACTTGCAGCGAATGTTTTCATGTTGAACAGGCTGACATAAGTCTCTGTTCATAGTTTATATAGGACAGGTCAATAGAAACGTTGTTACTGATCTTAAAATACTTTATATTATAATTAATCATTACTTTTCATGTAGTTTATTTTCTTATTTTCTTTCCTCACCGGGCTATTTTTCCTTGTTGGAGCCCCAGGGCTCGCAAGAACCTGCTTTTCCAACTAGGGTTGTAGCTTAGCTAATAATAATAATAATAATAATATTAATAATAATAATAATAATAATAATAATAATAATAACAACAACAATATAACAGTAATTGTTATCCTTAATAAGCCTCAAAATGTGAACCGGATGATATATGATAAAGAATCTTTCAAGTTATTGCATTTGACGATGGGAGATTTCAATGCGTTTGTTTATATAATTATCATTGCACGTAAAAAGGGTATATTTTTCTTTCGTTCTAATAGCGATGAGAGTGAAATATGTATATACCGTAGTTCTGTCTCTTTTCTATAATCAGTCTTATTCTATTTGCTAATTTATTTAATGTTTAATCTACTTTTACTTTTATGTTTTATTATTGTATTAGCAAATCTACCATTTGACAAGCTATATTTTTCTTCATCCTTAACTTTAGTTCTGTATACTTCTCATTTTTAATTTCATATATATGTATATACAGTATAGTTATAAACACGCATTTATACTGTATGTGTTTATTTATATAAAATGCATTCGTTTTTACCCAAATATTTTGAAGACCTTTTGCAACATACACATATAATCAATCATCATCAAGTAATGGATGCTTTAATCATGTTTGCTAATACAACATATATTTTTTTTTCTATTAATCCAAACATTCATGTTTTTCAACTTCATAGTTACAATCATTCATTCATTATTCATCATTTGAGGATAGGGCGTATGATACTTTCTTGGTCATTG
>NC_090742.1:14734841-14747341 GCF_036898095.1 Palaemon carinicauda
ATATGTATGTATGTATATATATGTACAGTATGGCATAGAATAAGTTCAGTACCTTGACACGTACGATACAAACTGACGCAAATTACATTTTATCCAAAGACGACCTATAGAAAGAAAACACATACATACAAACACAACGAACACACACACACAATTGTCAAAGGAGAATATATATATATATATATATATATATATATATATATATATATATATATATATATATATATATATGACGAAAATGTCACGTCCTCCATTCCAGTTAGAACAGTATCGTGTCTTGTGGTTGCTTCAGTGTTAAGAAGCTGTGTTTTTTAGTGTTCCTCTCTATATGTGCACTCTTATAAAGACTGAAGGGAAAATGACGATTTAACAAAATTTATTATGATGAACGTTTGACAATGGTAATAATCATATTAGTAGCAAACTAAGTTTCCTGAGTAAAATAAAGTAGCACAATATCTTGCTTTATATTCACTTTCTCTCTGAGTACCTTTATCTTAATACCTTTTTCAACGGTATTCTGTAAGTATATATAATAAGTAAATTGCATAATGCTGTTCTTACAAGGTTCTCATTAATAGTTAGCCATCTCGAAAGAAGGGAATGTTTTTTTTTTTTTTTTTTTTCCGGTCGGCGATGATAATATCAATACAAACTTTCGTTCATGCATCGTTAAGTTGGTTTGGAAGGGTTGTATCCGTCTAGGCCTCCTCACTTTAAAAAATAAATGGAAAGCAATTTTACACCATCGTAGCAAATCAGTTCGTGTAGCTTTGAGATACTTTGTGGAGGCCTGGTGGTAGCGTCCTTGCCAGGTGATTGCCAGACTGGGGGTTCGAGCTAGCTCAAACTCGTTAGTTCCTTTGGTCGCTGCAACCTCACCATCCTTGTGAGCTAAGGATGGTGTGCTTGGGCAAGCCTATAGGTCTACCAGCTGAGTCATCAGCAGCCATTGCCTGGCCCTGCCTTGTCCTAGCTTGGGTGTAGAGAGGTCTTGGGTGCTGATTGGTCAGTCTCTAGAGCATTGTCCTGCTTGATGGGGCATTGTGACTGTCCCTTGCCTCTGCCATTCATAAGGGGCCTTTAAACCTTTAAAATGTTTTCACTAAACTATTACAACATTTCTCCTTGATTTAGAAATCATGACTGTTTCTGTACTATATTCTTGTGATTATCATTTGCCTGGGGAAAGTCTTTAGCACTCCTCTGGTATACTGGAAGCTGGAAGACACATTGCCCTACTATCTATAGTCAATTTCTTTTAATGAGGCGCATTTGCACCAACTCGCAGTGGTGCCCTTTTAGCTCGGAAAAGTTTCCTGCTCTCTGATTGGTTAGAATTATCTTGTCTAACCAATCAGCGATCAGGAAACTTTTCCGAGCTAAAAGGGCACCGCTGCGAGTCGGTGCAAATCTGCCACGCTAAAAAAATTGACTATAGTTGACATGTTTTTATGTTATTCATATTGTCGATGTGGAAATATACGATACAAATACTCTTTTCCTGTAGGGTGGTAATGTCGTCACTGCACCTTCCACGGTGTACTGTAGGCATTTTACAGTATCCTCTCGGTACCTGCCTTCACCTACCTTTTAGCTCTCTACTTTACATTTACCATCTTACTCACTTTCTTTCTTCTCTTTCACTGTCCAACCTCATTTAAATTATATATCATAGTACATCTTCACATTTTCATCCGAATTTATTTTATAACTAGTGTACGCGACCCGTAAAAAATGACGGCTATATATATATATATATATATATATATATATATATATATATATGCATACATGCATACACACGTGCACATACACAGATTCAACCCTTCCCACCCCCCTCCCCCTTTCCTAACTACAACACGGCACTTTCGGTAATTTGTGAGAGATTGTGGTTCCCGATTGTACCTCTCGGGGTAACCCCCTCGCTCTCCTAACCGAGAGACGGAGAGAAACCTAAACGTCATACGTCTGGCAGTACCCCTGAGTATGATAGGAAAGATATATATATATGTATATATATATATATATATATATATATATATATATATATATGTATACATATATATATGTATACATATATATATATACATATATATATATATATAAATATATATATATATATGCATATACATATGTATATATATATTTATATATATACATATATATATATATATATATATATATATATATATATGTGTGTGTGTGTGTGTGTGTATATGTATACAGACACACACACACACACACGCATATATATATATATATATATATATATATATGTGTGTGTGAGTGTGTGTGTGCGTGTGTGTGTGTTTATAAATATAACCAGACTCGTTACTCTGTATAATACAGTATAGTGGAGTTGGTCCTAGTACAGTACTATCTTATCAAATTGTCCGTTTAATCATATCATTAAAGATGCCAAGCTTCATTCTCATCAAGTAGGTCATCTGGAAAAGCAAATATGGTCCAGTAAAAAAAGAAAAAAAAAAGAAAAAAAAGAAGAAAAAGAAAACAGGTGGATGGTGTGGGAGGGGGGCAGTGATAATCCAGGTTGTCCGAGACCTGGACTAACACTTAAAAAAAAAAAAAAACTCGTTCCTAAGACTTGGACTGTTACAGCCAGCAGTTTTTGTTATAGTTTTTTTTTTTCCTCCCTTATGTCGATGCCCTCAACTTTCTTTTTCTGAATTGTTGGATCGCTTTATGCCTGCCTATAGGAAGTAGAGATTATCTGTTATTTAACATTTCATATATATATTTATTATACTGTAAATTTGTATATATAAATCTCTCTCTCTCTCTCTCTCTCTCTCTCTCTCTCTCTCTCTCTCTCTCTCTCTCTCATATACTGCAGATATATATATATATATATATATATATATATATTTATATATATTTATTTATTTATGTACACACACACATACATACATATATATATATATATATATATATATATATATATATATATATATATATATATTCAAATAAGACATATATATTTTTGATACATTAATGTCTGGATTATCTTAACGACCTCGGGATCAGAGCCCCAGGCGAAATCACACAAAGACAAGAGCTTGGCTCCGGCCGGGAATCGAACCCTGGTCGGCAAGCTTGTATAGACAGTGACTAAGCCACTTGGCCACGAAGAAAAAAATTTGCAAAATTTATCATATATATATATATATATATATATATATATATATATATATATATATACATATGTGTGTGTAATATGATATAATTTATTACCAACACTCAATTGATCAGGTAACCCACAAATTCCTCTTAATAACGAATTACCTATGCCTCGGGATCATAGACCTAAGCGGAATTAACTTTATGACAACAGCTCCTAGTCGGCCAAGGATTTGGACCTAGACAGAGTTAAAACGGGTGACATACATAGGCCTGCTCTCTCTCTCTCTCTCTCTCTCTCTCTCTCTCTCTCTCTCTCTCTCTCTCTCGCTTTATATGTATATATATATATATATATATATATATATATATATATATATAGTGTGTATGTATGTATGTGTGAGTGTGAAAGATTCAGATTGAAATATTTAATGAACTAGAAGCTTATATTCATTACTAATATCAAATACCATTATCACGAGTAAAATCTTTCAACCACGATTAAAGGCGAAAGAGAAACCAAAGCTACACAAAATCTAAGGCCCAGAAAAATAGGAAAGTCTGACCCCTTCCCCCCATCCCCCACAACAGACTCCTATTTTCAACACCTGCCGTTGGGCGTCGGCCTGACCGACTTCGTGAGAAAAGGATCTATTTATCATATTCATATTTATTACTGGGCATAAAAGCAGTGGGAGGGGGCGGGGTTTAGTTTGGGCCACTGGCACGCGACCCCTTAAGCCGTCTAAACATTTATGGAGTCTACTGTATTATTATTATTATTATTATTATTATTACTGTCCAAGCTACAACCCTAGTTGGAAAAGCAAGATGCTATAAGCCCAAGGGCTCCAATAGGGAAAAATAGCCCAGTGAGGAAAGGAAATAAGGAAATGAATAAATGACGAAAACAAATCAACAATAAATCATTCTACAAACAGTAACAACGTCACAACAAATATGCCATAAATAAACTATGAAAATACTTATGTCAGCCTGTTGGACATAAAAAAAACATTTGCTGCAACTTTGAACTTTTGAAGTTCTACCAGTTCAACTACCCGATAAGGAAGATCATTTCACAACTTGGGCACAGCTGGAATAAAACCTCTAGAACTACACGTTTAACTCAATACTACACAGTATTCTAGAAGTTTTATTCCAGCTGTTACCAAGTTGTGGAACGATCTTCCTAATCTGGTAGTTGAAGCAGTAGAAGTTCAAAAGTTCAAAGTTAGAGGAACTGTTTTTATGTTGACCAGGCTGACATGAGTCTTTATAGTTTATATATGAAATATCTGGTTTTGACGTTGTTATTGTTTTTAGAATGATTTATTGTTAATTTGCTCTCATCATTTATTTATTTCCTTATTTCCTTTCCTCACTGGGCTTTTTTCCCTATTGGAGCCCTTGGGTTTATGGCATCTTCCTTTTCCAACTAGGGTTGTAGGTTGGCTAATAATAATAATAATAATAATAATAATAATACTGTTGCTAGATGATGGTTATCCTGCGCAAAAATTGCAACTCGTCTTGTTAAATGTAAAGATAAATCGATGATGTGTAAACATCTTCTGGTGTTTTTATTTGTTTATTTGTTCATTTATTATCTTAATATTTCTTTTTTGTTTTTGTTTTATCATTTGAGTTATATATTCATTTCGTCTCCTTTTAAAATGTTCTAGGCAATATAGTTTTGCTAAAGAAATATGTCTGGCTATATATATATATATATATATATATATATATATATATATATATATATATATATATATATATATGTATATATATGTGTATATATATAAATATATATATATATATATATATATATATATATATATATATATATATATGTATATATATATATATAAATATATATATATATATATATATATATATATATATATATATATATATATGTATGTATGTATATCATACACACACATATATATGTGTGTATTTATGTATATATATATATATATGTATATATATATATATATATATATATATATATATGTGTGTGTGTGTGTGTGTGTGTGCGTGTGTGTGTATATACACACACGGACACATATATATGTACACACACATATATATATGTATATATATATATATGTGTATATATATATATATATATATATATATATATATATACAGTCACACTGACGGGGAAGGGGAATGGTCATACCCTGGTGAGAGGTGGTACCCCGAGAGGTACACTCGGAAACAACACTCTCCCACAAATTACCGATCCACCGGGTTGTAGTTATGAAAGGGGGAAGGGTTAAATGAGTGTATGTGTGCACATATCTATCTAAATATTTAACCGTCATTTTGACGGGTCGCGTAGTAGTAATATTGATGAAGGTAGTAAAATTCACCCTGGATGATATTGATTACTGCATGTTCCGTTAGCAGCATTGCCCGTAAATGCATTATCAAAGAATCCGTAATGAATGTAGAGAACGTCAGAACCATTGCCATTAATGGCCCTGATCACGTTGTACTGTATTAACTGGTGGATGAACTGCAAGGTATGGTAAGCACACTCAGCTCACAATCTGAGGGACCCGTGTTTGATTCTCGGACTGATATAGGAGAGGGGAATTGGTATGTTTCTCAAAATTCAAGTATGTCTCCTTTGATTTAATCAGTTAGGTTTGTACTTAGCTGATGGTCGAATGTAGTAGGCTGCTGCTAGGGTGGTTAAAGAAAGAGAGACAGGAAGAGGTCAATGCCTTATGTGAGTGAACATTGGCTATAGTCAATTCTTTTTAGTGAGGCAGATTTGCACCGACTCGCAGAGGTTCCCTTTTAGTTCGGAAAAAATTTCCTGATCGCTGATTGGTTGAACAAGATAATCATAACCAATCAGATCGCAGGAAACTTTTCCGAGCTAAAAGGGCACCCATGCGAGTTGGTGCAAATGCGTCTCATTAAAAAAAAAAATTGAGTATAGTCAAAATACATACCATTCCTCATCGGATATTTAGACTCGCTTTTCCTTGTGATAAGAAATAAATTTTCCAGTATGCAGTGTTGTCAAATGGTTCAAAATTAACGTAATTCTTCTATTTAATAATTAGTAATTAAGGATGGAGACCTTCGTATCCTTATCTTGTAAATTACTACAGAAAAGATTTAACTTATCATTGTAAATAATTCACCTGTCAGGTAGACGTTACTTTACAATCTTGATATGTAAACACTGCACTGATTTCTTGTTTAGCCATCGTTTGATTGCTCTTGTGTGACGTCACATTTATTTACAAGTGCGATGCCTGTAGCGCCACCTATACGAGCCACCTTAAGCGGTCTGTTTAGACTATAGAGTACTTGAAAAATAATCTACAGTTCAGACTGGTAGGAAAGCAAATCTGACACATGCTGAATAAATTTTTACCTTGTGTTTTAATGAGATACTGTAAACAGTTCTCTCTCTCTCTCTCTCTCTCTCTCTCTCTCTCTCTCTCTCTCTCTCTCTCTCTCTCTCTCTCTCTCTCATATTGCAACACCTTTATTTACCTGCTTTGTCGATTCGTTGTACTAGAAAAATAACTATCCAATGTCTTTCAAAACTAATGTTTTATTAACTCATATTCCAATTTATTTCTAGATACATTTCTAACGCAAAATCCTAAGCCTTTCTAAATATATATATCAACTTGAATTATAGTACATCTCTAAATTATTTATTTTCTTTCCTAACTTTCAGGCGGAGCTATCAACATACTTCCTGGATTGTCCTCTGCAGTTTGTATGCGACGTGGATGCCTGGGCCAGCAGAGATCATGACTTCTTTGCCGAACGTCTCATTGCCTCTTGGTTCAGGTGAGTAAGAAAAAAAAAGAAAGAATACATAGTTAATATACACAGCTAAAAAAGAACCGTGATTTTAATCGGAAATCCATCATAAAAGTATACGGTTCTCATCCGTATTTCAGTAAAATACAGGCTTCCGTAATTTGTACCCTACTTTGTTATTATCTTTTACGGGTTGGTGACCGTAATATCACGCCTTTACGCCAATATATCCGTTTCTAAAACGGCAAATGCCTGGAAACATTACTCCAGGATTTTTACGGTTTTTTTTTCTTTTTCTTATTAAATGCAAATATTCAACAGAGTAGTTATTTAACCCAAGATGAATGACGAATATGTCTCCAGAAGCAATAATGATGTTGATTATGCCCCGTATCTTTGATTTTTTGAAATGAGACTTGGCTTGGCAGAAACAAAAATAATTCTTTCTTAATGCCGAATGTGTCATCCTGAGAAATAAGTAGTTTTGGGTTTGATTATGCCTAGTACCTTTGATTTAAATAAAAAAGAAAAAAATGTTCGTTTGAGGCAAGATTTTTCTTTTTTTAAATCTTAATTCAAAAGACATTCGGTTGCTTCTCTCGCTAATAAGTTGCAGTGTATTGTTATTCTGCGTTCAATCTATATAAACATTATTACCCTTTTTGAAAACAAAATAATAGCTCGAGTAATTGCATTACACTTTCACACTTGTGATTAATATAACAGTCGTCTGTAGCAGATGCATTCCAGTTTTGTAGAATATATATATTTCATTCTTTATGATGTACTGCATTTTTTTAAAGATGTATTATACAGCTTTGCATTTTTTTTTAGACTACACAAACATTTTTCACGTGAACCACTAATCTAGAAATAGCAAATAATCTGCAAGAATTTTATTATCATTCTTTATTCAAATTAATATGATGCAAGAGCACAATTATTTGAAAATTATATTTCTTGGCAATACACTTTCCAGTGGTTTCTCATACAACTTGTAATCTTCTTTTCCAACTTTGTCCCTACATTAAGGGGTGGGTTGCCTGATGCGCCCTCTCCAATGGCTTCTATTAAAGGCATTTTCTTCCACCAAACCTCTTCTCTCCATATCATCCTTCACCTTTGGTGATTAATTAAAGTGTCTTTTTCTCTCCCTCAGATATCCCTACATTAAGGGGTCGGTTGCTTGATGCGTCATCTCAAATGCCTTCTATCAAAATCATATTCTTCCCCCAAACCTCTTCTCTCCATATCATCCTTCACCTTAGCTGATTGATAAAGTGTCTTCTTCTTTTCTCCCTCAGTTATCCCTACATTAAGGGGTCGGTTGCTTGATGCGTCATCTCCAATGCCTTCTATCAAAGTCATATTCTTTCCCCAAACCTCGTAGCTCCATATCATCCTTCACCCTAGCTGATTGATCAAAGTGTCTTCTTCTTTCCCTCCGATATCACTACATTAAGGGGTCGGTTGCCTGATATACCCTCTCCAATGCCTTCTCTCAAAGGCGTCCTCTTCTGCCAAACCTTTTCTCTCCATAGCATCCTTCACCTTTGGTGATTGATTAAAGTGTCTTTTTCTCTCCCTCAGTTATCCCTACATTAAGGGGTCGGTTGCTTGATGTGTCATCTCCAATGCCTTCTATCAAAGTCATATTCTTCCCCCAAAACTCTTCTCTCCATATCATCCTTCACCTTAGCTGATTGATCGAAGTGTCTTCTTGTTCTTTCCCTCTGTTATCCCTCTTAAGGGGTCGGTTGCCTGATGCACCCTCTCCAACTCCTTCTATCAAAGGCATCCTCTTCCATCAAACTTCTCTCCATATCATCCTTCACCTTACCTCGCCATCTAATTCTCTCCCTCCCTCTCGATCTTCTCCCCTTAACAGGTTCCTCCTAGGCACATGCCCCATCCATCTCACACCACTTGTAATAACGCTTTTTAAAACATCTCAATGTACTAAAAAACAATTTATTTTTGCAGAAACCCGAACTACACGTGGCACCACGAGAAAGCTGGCATTTTCGGAGGCAGAGGAACCTGCCGGGAAATGTACCCGTGTCCCTTCGACGTCCAGGAAGTCGTCGGCATCAGGATTCCTGGTTCCCAGAGGATATCCTCTGACACTAACGAAATCAGTGTCGACGATTCCTACTCGTTCTTCTAGAGGGAGGAATTTAGACATTCCGATGAAAATAGTTACCTCGTTAGATTATATTGGGCTAGAAAGCCTGCAGGTATTAATGTAATCTCGGTTACTTTAATGTAATGGAAGATGATTGAGCATCCTTAAGACGGGGGTCTCGTTGTAATGTCTTAGTTTAATGTGTGAATGTTCATCGTGGAAACTGTTGAACGGACGCATGTGGAACGTTGTTGATTAATGGGGCATTATGATAAGGAAATCTGGGAAAATCAAGACATTTCATATTATTTCGGTTTGTATTTCAATGTGTAAATTTGAGAATATTTCACGATTCACCTAGTTTCTTTCACGAGTAGTTTGGTGATTTATTTGTTATGAGTATATCTTACTGTTGTTTCGGCCTTCTGAAGCCTCCATTTCTTCAGAATGGCTCTGAAATTGGCATTAAGACATGCTATTGTCTATAGCTGAAAACTGTGTTATGACTTATAGTTATTAGAATTCCATTAAGAATTTTTATTATGGTATGTTTTTGTATGAGAACGAAACCAAAAGAAACACGAGCAAATCAAGTATGTAATTCTGAAAATACTTTTCTAATTGTGAGGGTTTAGTGGTAATAGTTCCCTCTAGCTTGAGAGCCTTGGTCTATACACATGACAGGAATCCTTGTATAGATTTTCTTTTTTTCGTAATATTACGAAGAAAAACAGGTGTTGGCATAGCAATTGCACGCTTTTTTTTTCTTACAGCAACGTTCCTTACGTTCGTCCTCGTATTAGCTCATATTTTTCCTTGTGTGTAACACATATAATCTACGGGAATCAGACTCTACCTTTAGCTATCAGGAGTTCTAAAATACGAAGATGCAAAGCATTATACTTGTGACTTGATTAATTGTAAGGACGATATTATTGCAAAACTGTTTATTTAACGAAGAATGAACAATGGTTTGAAAAAAAAAAATTACTAAGTGGGATTTTCACTTAATATCCACACCTTCACCATACCGTAAACAAAACTGTTTGTTCGTAGATAAGTTTGTTATTTCTGGTTATATCGAGACTACTGTACACTCTCATTAATGACTCATTGCCAAAGTAACCAAGTGATAGTGAAGTAATCTTTATCGGCAAAACGAGGAACCTTCATGATGTGTTTCGTGTGTTTTAAGAATTGGGGCATTTATTCTTCTTTTCCGTTATCATATCCTCAAACATTATTGCATTTCATATCTAATTGATAGACTGCTGTGATTTGAGTACGCTATTGCGGGCACAACAGTGTACTTCAAGTTCATCTCAGTACCGACATGGGAAAGATGTGCCTCTTAACTCAGGAACATGTAAGATGTACAGTCATATTTCACATACCGCCGGCACTCGCTAGTAATTACTTTCAGAGTACTTTTGAGTTTAGTTCATGCAAATCTATTAAGAATCCGAGAGGTTAAGTGTTTATTGCATTACCGATGTATTTCACACACACACGCACACACACACACATATACAGTATGTATATATATATATATATATATATATATATATATATATATATATATATATATATATATATATATATGTATGTATGTATATATATACATGTATATACAATATATACACACACACATATATATATATATATATATATATGCATAGATATATACAAGCAATCATGCATACTAAATACATCTAATTCCTAGTGGCTCTTAAAGTGTATGTGTGTGTGTGTTTGTGTGCGTATACAATATTTACGATAAGGAAACAACACAGATTATTTTGCAACATTTCATTACCATTCATACTGCATAAAGCTACTGAACTTGATCATCATTTTAATTACATATCAACTGCCAATGACATTACTATTTCATACTACTTAATCAACTATTTTGTGAATTAAGACTTAAATAATAATATTTAAACAGTTCAGTATCATTTCAATATATTAGTTATTTTTATTTTTTTTTCTGTTAGAATTGAAATAAAATTATAATATACTTCTTAATTGAGGTTAGAGCTAGATAAGAGGATCTCTTTACTTGTCGGCATTAAATACATTATCCTTTTCATGTCTATGGGTATTTATGTAACTTCTACAAGTCTGTTCTTTATGCTGTAATCATTTCAAAGACTCTTTTGCATTTCATGCCTATGTAATTTTTGATGATATTCATTTCCCCGTGTCCCGTTTATTGATGTACTTAGCCCTTTTTATTTATAAATTAGAACAGAAAATGGTGTTTTAATTTTTACCTTATGATGTTTTGGAGTAGAAGCTATTTTACATTACTGCACTGTTGAAAAAAACCCGTAATTTTAATGGGAGTTTCTCCGTAAAAATATACGGTTCTCAGCCGTATTTCAGTAAATACAGGCGACCGTAATTTTACCTTACTGTTATTATCTTTCACGGGTAGGTGACCATAATATCACTCCTTAATGTGAATATATCCGTTTTTAAAACGGTAAATACCTGGCAACATTTATTCCAGGATTTTTACAGTTTTTTTTTTTTTACGGCAAATTTTTAACAGTGTAGGTTAAATAGGTCATAATTTATCTTTATGTTTGTTTTCTTTTGGTTGTTATATAGCATATAATATTTCACATTGCAAATGGAGGGAACCATAAATAAATTTTACAGGGTTTTGAAGGAATAGGTCACACAAAAACAGTCTCATTTGAGTTATCAAAAGTGAAACATCATACAAATCTGCAATATTTATTTAGAAAATTTACATAGTTTTATTATTCCAATGTCTCAGTAAAGATTACCCTTTGTGATATAATCTGAATGGCCATGTTTGGTATCTTATCAATAACGTAGGACAAAATACTGATTAATTATGCTACTTTTTGTTATGATTTCTTATCAGGCAACAAATAAAATATTGGTTATTCATATAACGAAACTGGTAATCTATGATTATAGATATAACATAAGTGACAAGAAATCTTGCCAGGGAACCTTTACTTAGCAATGAAACAAAATGACCACATTTTCTTTTATTAATACGCTTATGGACGAGTGTCCATTTACAATGATATTTTACTTTATTTGCATGTGGAGTATACCAATTTGTTTGTATCTTGATACACGTTAGAAACTGTTCTGGCACAAGTAAACGAACTACTACCTTAGATAAACAGAAATAAATAAAGTTGTTCCTGATAAAGACAGGAAATGTCCAATAATTCACTCCTACTCACAGAGTAGACTATAGGGAGAGGAAGACACTGTCTATGACATTCAAATGAATTGAAATTTCAGTGTTTAAGCATGTTTATATACCACATTATTGTGATATCCATCTTTGAACAAGGGACCAGTCGGTGTGTAGACATCATGGCTTATTTGACTCGCAAAATATCTATTGATAACTTTATTCTTTATCCCGCACTGTTAAAAA
>NC_090742.1:14752341-14767341 GCF_036898095.1 Palaemon carinicauda
CAACAACAACAGGGTTTGTGCCCATCATATCACCCCCTTCATTCTAAAATGATATGGGACCCCAGTGTATAATTGGATTTTTTTGGGCAGGGAAGACTCAAATTAAAGCAATGTACCCTTCAAAAAAGAGTAAATAGCCTAAATCACAATAAAATCAAACCTAAAGTTCAACGTTTATGCATGATAAAAACATAAAAATTTCATATTGCATATGAATACACTTCAGATACTAACCCTTACTTAAAATGAGATTGTAAACTAACTCAAATTACAAGCGTTTCCTAACCTAACTTAACCTAACTTTGGGTGCCAGATCCATAATCTGTTAACTTAAACTAAGACCATGAAGATTAGATTAATCTTTAGGAATGTGTGTTAACCAAAACAGCACTGGGTCTTGAATTGGATATGAGGGCTTCATGCCCCAGATACCCTACAACTGACCATACTTGGCACGCTTTGTAGCCTACTAAACCAATTTACGGTTATGTGACCTAACCTAAAATGCAGTACCAGGCACCCTTATAGCCTACTAAACCAATTTACGGTGAAGTGACCCAACCGAACCTAACCTAAAACACAGTAACAAGCAAGCTTTATTGCCTACTAAACCAATTTACGGTGATGTGACCTAACCTAACCTAACCTAACCTAAAATGCAGTACCAGGCACCCTTATAGCCTACTAAACCAAAATACGGTGAAGTGACCCAACCTAACCTAACCTAAAACACAGTAACAGGCACGCTTTATAGCCTACTAAACCAATTTACAGTGATGTGACCTAACCTAGCCTAACCTAACCTAAAATGCAGTACCAGGCACCCTTATAGCCTACTAAACCAATTTACGGTGAAGTGACCCAACCTAACCTAACCTAAAACACAGTGCCAGGCACCCTTAAAGCCTACTAAACTAATTTACGGTGATGTCCCCACCTAACCTAACATAACCAAGCCAGTACCAGGTCCTTCCTAGGCTTACATACAAGTTTTCTTTTAATTCTCTAGAAAATCTCTGCATGAAGATATTGTTGAATGTTGTTTTGACTGGCCACCATAGCAAGGGCTGTCAATTATTCAACATTGCAAGTAATTTTAAAGAATCTAATGATTATGTAAAATAATTATAATAAAGTACTTGCTCCCCATGATAGGTTGTTGTTGAGGAATGATACATCGCCCTAGTCTGTTAGGTAGGAATGTAGGATGGGTGCCTATGACTTGCCGGATACTGGGACTTGATGTTAGGTGAATTCATCCTAGTAATCTGATTTAATCTATATTGACTTACGTCAGGTTATGTGGTGGTTTTCCCAGGCAATATACCTGGTGAAGTAAGTTAGTTAAGGCTGGTGAGGATGCAACACTGAAAGTAACTTGAGTATGTTTAAAAATTATGCAATATAGATTTTTGCATAGTTACTGTTGTTATGCAGTTAATGATTACCTTTTTGTGTAATATTACTGTTGTCATGCAGTAATGATTACATTTTTGCTTTGTTACTGTTGTCATGCAATAATGATTACATTTTTGCATTGTTACTGTTGTCATTCTTCAGTAATGATTACATTTTTGCATTGTTACTGTTGTCATTCAGTAATGATTACATTGTTGCATTGAACTGTTGTCATTCAGTAATGATTACATTGTTGCATACTGTTGTCATGCAGTAATGATTACATTTTTGCAGAGTTACTGGTGTTATGCAATAATGATTACATTTTTGCATAGTTACTGTTGTCATGCAGTAATGATTACATTTTTGCTTTTTTACTGTTGTCATGCAATAATGGTTACATTTTTGCATTGTTACTGTTGTCATTCTTCATTAATGATTACATTTTTGCATTGTTACTGTTGTCATTCAGTAATGATTACATTGTTGCAGTGTTACTGTTGTCATTCAGTAATGATTACATTGTTACATACTGTTGTCATGCAATAATGATTACATTTTTGCATAGTTACTGTTGTCATGCAATAATGATTACATTTTTGCATAGTTACTGTTGTCATGCAGTAATGATTACATTGTTACTGTTGTCATTCAGTAATGATTACATTTTTACATTGTTACTGTTGTCATTCAGTAATTATTATATTTTTGCATTGTAACTGTTGTCATGCAGTAAAGATTATATTTTTGCATAGTTACTGTTGTCACAGTAATGATTACATTTTTGCATAGTTACTGTTGTCATACAATAATGATTACATTTTTGCATAGTTACTGTTGTCATGCAATAATGATTACATTTTTGCATAGTTACTGTTGTCATGCAATAATGATTACATTTTTGCATAGTTACTGTTGTCATGCAGTAATGATTACATTTTTGCATCGTTACTGTTGTCATGCAGTAATGATTACATTATTGCATACTGTTGTCATGAAGTAATGATTACATTTTTGCATACTGTTGTCATGCAGTAATGATTACATTATTGCATAATGTTGTCATGCAGTAATTATTACATTTTTGCATACTGTTGTCATGCAGTAATGATTACATTTTTGCATACTGTTGTCATGCAGTAATGATTACATTTTTGCATACTGTTGTCATGCAGTAATGATTACATTATTGCATACTGTTGTCATGCAGTAATGATTACATTTTTGCATACTGTTGTCATGCAGTAATGATTACATTTTTGCATAGTGTTGTCATGCAGTAATGATTACATTATTGCATACTGTTGTCATGTAGTAATGATTACATTTTTACATAGTTACTGCTGTCATGCAGTAATGATTACATTATTGCATACTGTTGTCATGAAGTAATGATTACATTATTGCATACTGTTGTCATGAAGTAATGATTACATTTTTGCATACTGTTGTCATGCAGTAATGATTACATTTTTGCATACTGTTGTCATGCAGTAATGATTACATTTTTGCATACTGTTGTCATGCAGTAATGATTACATTATTGCATACTGTTGTCATGCAGTAATGATTACATTTTTGCATACTGTTGTCATGCAATAATGATTACATTGTTGCATAGTGTTGTCATGCAGTAATGATTACATTATTGCATACTGTTGTCATGCAGTAATGATTACATTTTTGCATACTGCTGTCATGCAGTAATGATTACATTTTTGCATAGTGTTGTCATGCAGTAATGATTACATTATTGCATACTGTGGTCATGTAGTAATGATTACATTTTTGCATAGTTACTGCTGTCATACAGTAATGATTACATTATTGCATACTGTTGTCATGAAGTAATGATTACATTATTGCATACTGTTGTCATGCAGTAATGATTACATTTTTGCATACTGTTGTCATGCAGTAATGATTACATTATTGCATACTGTTGTCATGAAGTAATGATTACATTTTTGCATACTGTTGTCATGCAGTAATGATTACATTTTTGCATACTGTTGTCATGCAGTAATGATTACATTATTGCATACTGTTGTCATGCAGTAATGATTACATTTTTGCATACTGTTGTCATGCAGTAATGATTACATTATTGCATACTGTTGTCATGCAGTAATGATTACATTATTGCATACTGTTGTCATGCAGTAATGATTACATTATTGCATACTGTTGTCATGCAGTAATGATTACATTTTTGCATACTGTTGTCATGCAGTAATGATTACATTGTTGCATAGTTACTGTTGTCGTGCAATAATGATTACATTGTTGCCTAGTTACTGTTGTCGTGCAATAATGATTACATTGTTGCCTAGTTACTGTTGTCATGCAGTAATTATTATATTTTTGCATACTATTGGTATGCAGTAATGATTCCATTTTTGCATACTGTTGCCATGCAGTAGTGATTATATTTTTGCGTAATATTACTGTTGCCTGCAAGAACTAAAGTATTTTTTATTCTGCGAGTGTTTCTATAGTGATGTAACAATAAGCGAGCAATACGCATTGTTAAATGGTAAATGTTCCCGAATGAACATCATAAAACAACCGTGGAGGTCCTGTAGGAAGTAGGGTTCCCCTGCTGTACAGGACTAATTAAGAAGTCCTTAAAGTAAGGATGATGCGTTGTTTGGAGTGATTATGATGTGATTTGTGCACGTACATTCCTGAGAAGTGCCCTGCACTCAATATGCGTTACCCCTAAAAGAAGGGTATCCGACTAGGCTCCCTCATAATTGTAGGGTAGTGTGTAGCTTACTCTATCTTAATATGTATTTCTTTAGGTTTCCTCATTTTTTATGCATCAATACATAGATTGATATTTATCTTACTGTTGGTTTCCAATAGAAATATAAACTAGAAAAGAGCAGTCTTCCTTGTGATATTTTCATTATTATTATTGGACTTTTTTTCAATTCGTCTTCCCAATATCACATTATTTAAAGCTTTGCAAAATCGTTTTGTCAAAATATATACTTTAATAATGAAATCTGTTTTAGATTTCTTTTATAGAATTATCAAAAAGCTGTCTAATCTTAGTTTTCGACATGATCAATATTTTAGAAGACAGAATGCTAAAGGAATTTTATGACCAAAAATGTATTTACATACTATAATGATCTAAGGTATCTAAATATCTATGAAGCTAATCACAACTATATAAGTACTAGTGAGTTTGATTAACCTTTTCACTGCCAGAGGTGAATTTAACAAAACTTCTGATGTGGGAAATTTTTTCAAGACCACACAGACACTTGATATATATTTGAAAGCTCTCATCAAGAGCTACCCAATGAATACCACCTTGCTTTGGTTTGGGTGATTTAAAAAGATATTTCCCTTTTTCAAATTTTAGCGAAGTTATCAATGGCAGTGAAAGGGTTAAGACAATCGGCCAAGAATATAATCGTAAGTAAAGGATACAACTGCAACTATCCTAGAAAACTTTTCCTATTCACTGCTCAAATCTTAATCAATTCACAGAGAATCTCCCTATTCTCTCAAAATGATTTACTGGCTGGTAATTTTTCTTGTAAAACTCCAAAGATAAAAGTTGTCACATCTCATTGTAGAAAACCTCTTGTGGTTGTGATGCCCTATGTGGTAACGTCCCGCTCAAACTCGTTATAGTTTCTTTGATCGCTCCAACATCACCGGTCTTGTAAGCTAAGGATGGGGGTGAGGGGGGGGCCTATGTCTATTTGCTGAGTCATTAGCAGCCATTGCCTGCCCCTCCTTGGGTGGAGAGGAGGCTTGGGCTCTGATCATATGTATATAGGGTCAGTCTCTTGCCCATTGTCCTGCTTGATAGGGCAAGGTCACTGTCCCTTGCCTCTGCCATTCATGAGCGTCCTTTAAACCTATAAACAGTTAATCCACTCACCTGACTGCTTCTGGTAAACCCGTAGCCAATAAACCTCTCATCAAAAAGGGGAGCCGTATAGGGAAGAATGAGAATCGGTTCCCAGAACTCCTCGTAAGTAGTGATGTTGTACATTACTTTGTAGGCCCCTGTATCATCCGGGCCAGGCTCAGCCTCCCAACTTTCCAAGTGCGAATTGCCCTGGTTTCTGGCATACACCTGGAACAAATAAAAAGGTTTAATTTAGAAGTTTTGTTAGCATTGCAGCATTATGCACAATTACGCTGAAATATGGAGCAAAAATTTATTTTAGGTATAATTATTCTTGTTGGAAACAATGTGGGGCTTTTCTTGTTAATGTTCCAAGTGCAAATTGCCTTGGTTTCTGGCATATACCTTGGGCAAAAAAAGAAAAAAAAAAAAAGTCTGATGAATAGTTTGGTTAGTTTTGCAGCATTATGCACAATTATGCTGAAATATAGAGCAAAAATGTATTAATTTTAGATATAATTATTCTTCATGGAAAAAATGTTGGACTTTTTTCTTTATTTTTAGTGTTGCAAATTGTCATTGGTTTTGGCATATGACTGGAGCAAATAAAAAGTTTGATAAAGAAATATGGTTAATTTTGGAGCATTGAGCACAATTTTTTCAAATATGAAGCTAAAATTGATTAATTTGAGAAACAGATCGGGACTTAACTTTTTTCTTTTTAATGCTCCAAGAACTTATGAATATTTTAGGCACAAAAGTTATAAGCTTGTATCGAGTAAAACTATATGTAGCCTAATCTTTGATTACTTCATATTCAGTGATAGATTACTAGAAATATGTCTCGACCATCTATTTTAGCTTAATTTGCATGCCATGATTTATATCGTACTGTTCCTGTATCAAAGAATAACAACTCTCACAAGTATCATGAAAAAAAAACTCAAAATATTTTCTGAGGCAGTAGACTAATTCAACCAGACTTTAAGGAATATGAAATCTCTCAGTATCTTACATGTGATAATTTTTAGTCTCATCTCCATTGATTGATTTGGCATCGTAATCCTTATGATATGAATTAATTTAATTGTCAGTCATTAGAAACCCAAATAAACATTGTAAAGAGGATTAAAATCATAGGCTATCTTATATAACATGTGACCTTATTTGATTATGTGAGAAAATTATCTTATGGGTACAGTTGGCTTCATAAATTCCGGTACACTGATGTCTCCTTTGCTTCCTATGTAGTGTACCATAATTAATGAGGCCAACTGTACAACCCCATTGTCCGCACATTATTTTGTTTTTTGTTTTTTACCTTCATGTGAAAGCGTCTCGCATGCCCTTTGAGAAGTAGGCGTAGGAGTTCCATTTTATCACTTGGCGAGTAAGTGACAGTGTTGTCTAGTTCATAGACTGGAACTACGTAAGCACACTTCTTGCATGGTATCGCCGAGATGCTATTGAGGAAGCCCGTCAAATTCTCGGCCATGAAAGACACTGGTAACATATCCACGTCGATGGTAAGGGTGTAGTCACAGGGACAGGTTCTCCTAGCAAGATTTCTCAAGAGATTCTGAGGATATCTGCGTTCCTTGGGTTCCTTTTCATCCCGTAGACCCATGAGGATCTTGTTTGATTCCTCTGGATCATCGCAATTTAGTTGATGGACGTGTGGGTGGGGCGTTGGAAGGGGAGGTCGACTCCTAGTGTGTACCAGATGGAAGGATACTCTCTCCTGGACACTTGGAAAGCATCTTCTCAAGTAGGATATCATGGCAGATGCAACAGCAAATTCTGTCCCTGGGGCAAACACAGAAACGGATAAAGGACCTGACCACGATTCAGCTTGCCACGCCACCCAGAATAATCGGTCGACAGAGGCTTGTGTTGTAAGACATATTCGAGACTCTCCCGTTATCAGAGTCCAGTCTTGAGCTGGCCATACAAAAGTGTGACAAGAATAGTTACCAGATATGTCCAGGAGACCGTAAGCCCCGACAATGATTTCTCCTGGTGCAAGTGGTGTATTGGACTGAAATAATAAAAAGAAAAAAGAAAAAAAAACCTGTTAGAATCAAGATATAACTTTTATCAGGTGACCATACAATATTCTGATACTATGCACAATTTCATTTGGTATAATTTTCATTTAGCACGGTCCTTACAACCCATAATGCTTAAGATAGCACAAACCACGTCCCGTTGAAAAACATGATTACATAGTTTTTTAATGGAACTATTGTCATTTGATATTCAAGGTACAAGAAAACTACCGATATTTCTCCATTTTAAATAGATATCACATGGATTGAATCTCTTAAGCCTTTTCCATTATTACTTACGTATGTTTCATAAGTTAATATCAGGGAGTGAAAGTTTGTGTATCTTAAAGTATTATCATCCTCATTTAGGAACTAAGAGGAGTCTTATGCAAGCTGTAAAACTGCCACAAAATAGTAAACTGGCAGGACAGATATATAACAGTAAATAAACTGTTTTACTCTCAAAACAGTCAGGCTGATCACTACGTTGACAACAGCTCCTGCAATAACACTACTCCCAAGTGGATATCTCTTATGTCGTGCACATCTAGGATTGAAACAATTTGATAAGTGTTCAAATGTTGATCAATAAACATCTTTAAATCTTCAAAGTCATGATTTCGAAGATTACATACCATAGACAGATTCCCATCGTCGACTGGAAGTGTCAAATATCTTTCACGTATTCCAGTACGATTTGTGAAAGCTGCCAAATTTACCAGTATGCCTAAACCAGCGTTGAGCAGCACTACAGCCATGTTCACCAGTAGAAAATTGCGCCGTCCACCCATCTGGAAGATTTGAGAAGCATTACAATCTAAAAAGGACATTAGTACTTAATCATCGAGTTTAACATTTCAGAGTAAAGGCATTCGTGGGGTCAGGTTATGATGGTAGATCTACTAAAAAAAAGGGGCTAACATTTACTAACAATGGTATTGTCTAGGCATTCGTGGGGTTAGGTTATGATATTAGATCTACTAAAAAAAAAAAAAGGGCTAACATTTACTAACAATGGTATTGTCTAGGCATTCGTGGGGTCAGGTTATGATGGTAGATCTACTGAAAAAAAGGCTAACATTTAGACATTCGTGGGGTCAGGTGATGATAGTAGATCTACTGAGAAAAAAGGCTAACATTTACTGACTGTGGTACTTTCTAGGCATTCGTGGGGTCAGGTTATGATAGTAGATATACTGAAAACAACAATGGCTAACGTAAATATTTACTGACAATGGTACAGTCTTTGTGAAAATACCATGGGCAATGCTGGGTACAGATAACATAACTAACACAGCTTGGTGATAGTCAGTATTTAAAGTAGACTGAATAAAATGAAGGTCAAATACTTTAGAATATCATTTAATAACAGTAATGAAAACTGCTACAGCTTAGAAAAATGCCTTGTTCCTTAGTAATTATCATTAGATACTGACAAATTGGAATATTGTCAAGCACCTTGTAATATCAAATTACATTAAAGGGGAAACAATTACTTACACTAGTATAGCAAATGAAGAGTTTCTCACACACTGAAATTACCATGCAGCTTCGATTTCGACAATCCAGATGTAATTTGCCAGACAACTGAAAGATTTAGCCCCTTGTGTTGATGGAATTGGCTTTTATCCCCTCATTGCCAGAGTAAGAATCTAGAAAAATAATGAGATTCTTTTTATTTGAATACATTAATCAGTATACAATGCATATTTATATCTGTAGCATGTATCTTATAGAATTACAAATTCAATGAGACACTTGATACTAAGATCCCATATATTTAATATTTTGAATATAGCTCCACAGCCACAAATATTATGCAAAAAAAGTTTGATCAAATACACAGTGATACACAGCTTATTGTGCCTTTTTTTTACAAATTAATGTATGTGAAAATAATACAGTACAGAGGGTACTAAGATGTACCATCGTTTTATCACTCATCCCTATTTTTTCTTAAAATCGGTAATTTGCTTTTATATTAATACGAAAACTAGTTTTTTTTTTCTTGGAAAATTAGTCTCAACATCCTGTAACCTTGCATTTGATCACTCAGCTAGGCGTAACAATAAACTTTCCAAGTTTCCATCCAGTGCCTCCTTGATTCAGTGGCTTATTAACATAGCGTCCTGATAGGTTGTCTTGCCTCCTTTGAGGTGGCTACACCAGGCATCCTAACGGGCTGTTATATTTAGCAAGAGCCCGCGTCACATCACATGTCGCTGGTTGATAGGGTGATTTACATAACCTAGAGCTGGATATTTTTGAATGATTAAATCTACTGATTTATGCTATTTTTGTGTTGACCAAAACCTGTAAAATTTAATGATCATACTTTGAAGTCCCATGTTGACCTGCAATTTATATCAAACAATTTTAAAGGTTTTAAGATTTCTCATGAATGGCAGAGGCAAGGGTCAGTGACAATGCCCTTGAGACTGACCATATATACAATTGATCAACGCCTAAGCCATGTCTTCACGAAGGGTAAGACCAGGAAAGGCCAGGCAATGGCTTCCGATGACTGCAGGTACACCCATAGGCTCCCCAAAACCCTGCATCTCAAGCTTACAAGGTTGGTGAGGTTACAGACACTACAAGATACTGTCGAGCTGTAGCGGGTCTCGAGCCCCAGCTCAACCGATTGCTATGCAGGGACGCTTCCAATAGGCATCAAACGCCTCTATCTTTATGGAAGAGATAATGACACAGCTGTTTATGCTTAAGGTAATAAAATCAACAGGCAGATAAGTGGCCGTATCTTTACACGGAGGGGGAAATCATATCTTTAATCCATGTCAGAAGTGCAAAATGCTGACAGAAGATATGTGAATATATAAAAAGAAAATTAGTTTGAAATATCCTTTGTGGAGTGTCACTATAAATAAGAAGAAGAAAGACAAACAGTCATACTCCACAGGCTTTTTCGTCGCTTACAGTATATACAGCTTCAGTGATATGGAAAAAAAAGTGAATACCTTTTCAGAGGGGTTTGTAAACTCTTGAAATGTAGTTCTACTTCTTTTATTAACATGCATTTTTTCCTATTTTCATATGGGGTAAGCACGGTTGCCTTCTATTTGAAGGGCTTTGCTTTGGTATTTGAGGTAGACCTGAGTTCCGATCGGCTGACCTACCTGACATCACTTAGACCCCGGTAGTTCTACTGCTCTGCTGTCACTTAGTAACAAGAATTAAAGGCGTAAAAAAATCGACATTCCTAGTCGCCTTCTACCTCCATAAGATCCTCCATACGTTACGTACAGCTCAAGTGAGTAAAAAATGGCACAAGTAATCAAGATAGGGTCACAGTTACGGAAAACTATGCCAAAATCGCGCTATGTACAAAATGCCAAGCGTCCGGGCGATGGAAGCTGGTGACTAGCCAACGAGTGTCAAGTGGAGACAGCTGATGTAGGTTGGTACTCGGCCAGACGTGGTGGGGGGGAGGAGGGATACCTTGGAAGAACCAGTGCATTTGAAAATGCTTTTCATTTATTGCTTGAGTGAAAGAAAAGGTTGACCTACAATTTGTGCGTTGGTCTTTGGGAGAGGACGGATAATTCAAGTTTATTTTGATTATCACAAATGAGAGGAGCATCGTTCTTTTAAATCTGATCGTTTATTTTATTCATTTGTTTTGCTAGGGTCCTTTAAATCAAGGTTGGATTTTAAAGGTGGCATTACCGGTGATCCGATTTAAATATATATTTTATTACCTTAATTAGATTCGTGTGAGCTAAACTATTTGGCAAAACGTGCGTGTGAATTATTACGAAAGTTTCATTGAAAGTGGAGCTCATAGTTGCCAACAAGTTTAGAATTTGATTATAAGAATGTAACTTTTGAAGAGAATGTACATTAATGATATATATATATATATATATATATATATATATATATATATATATATATATATATATATGTGTGTGTGTGTGTGTGTGTGTATATACAGTATATTCACACACACACACACACACACATATATATATATATATATATATATATATATATATATATATATATATATATATAAATATGTATACATATGAATAAATATATATATATATATATATATATATATATATATATAGTATACATATGAATAAATATATATATATATATATATATATATATATATATATATATATATATATATATATATATATATATATATATATATATGTATATACAGTATACACACACACATATATATACATATATATAATATATATAAATATAATATATATATCTGTATGTATGTATATGTATATACAGTATATATATATATATATATATATATATATATATATATATATATATATATATATATATATATATATATAATATGTATGTATGTATGTATTTGAATACATACATACATACATACATATCATGACTAACACCGGTCAATTTCATCAGTCTTCCTGCCAAGCAGTTTGAACAATCCCACGAAATTCCCCTTCTAGTTTAGCTCCTTCTTTAAATATTATCATCTTCGAACTATCTTTACCCGCGAGCCATCGAAGCTCACCCAACTTTTTCTCCTTGAAAACATACCAGAAACATTCCTTGTTTATAGGATTCTTAAGTTTGTTTACTCGAAGGGGGTTGGATTAGAATTCTGACGCCAGGGTTAGGTAGAAAAATACACTGCTCTGCTGGTGTTTCACTTGTTTGTTTTATCAGTTTGGGGTAAATATTGGTTGGCATCTGGGTACTGCTGTTTATTAAATTGATGGCTACAGACTGGGGTATGAATTACTATCAAGTTTGGGGGCTAATGGCTTTGAGTCTAAGAGCCCCCGGCCGGAGGTACAGTGCACGCACACCTATCAAGTTATGGTGGTTTCATGACATTGTCAATTAATTATCTCTCTCTCTCTCTCTCTCTCTCTCTCTCTCTCTCTCTCTCTCTCTCTCTCTCTCTCTCTCTCTCTCTCTCTTGCTGTACACTAGTTGTCTTTTCATGTAATTGCCAGCTGTTATCTCTCTCTCTCTCTCTCTCTCTCTCTCTCTCTCTCTCTCTCTCTCTCTCTCTCTCTCTCTCTCTCTCTCTCTCTCTAATATCCCCACAGGGACAATTGAAATCCTGAAAATTGTATATCCAAGCGGATAATTTATTTTTTCTGCTTACAGAATCAAAATTCACTATTGGAATTAAGCAAATTATTATGATGAACGAGTATCTGATGACTGTTAACGTTCACAAAAGAATAAATTCGTATCACGTAATAAAAACAGGAAGGGAAACAATCAAATTAAAAAGGGGGAGTTTGTTTGTTACATATATGAAACTATGAGAGATTACTTGAGTGCATTACATTGGTGAGATCATGATGAGGGGTAGATGGAGATTGATTGGGCATTCTCTTCGCACTCCCCAAGAGAGATTAGTTAACCGAACTTTCAACTGGTCTCCACAAGGCACTAGAAGAGTTGGAAGATCCCAGGCCTACATGGCCGAGGACTATGAAACGTGAAGTAGGAGATGATGAACGGAGAAGTATTTATTTAAAAGCTCAAGACAGACACGCCTGGCGAAATCTAACCAAGGCCCTTTGCTTCAATAGGCGTAGGAGGAGATGATGATGAAGAGTGTCTGTAACCAAGTTGAGAACCGGTTGTCAATCACTTCATCTCCCATATGAAGAGACGAGGTTTTGTTTTCGGTTTGATTTACGTGTTCATTAATGTGTTGGATCCTACCTCAGATGTTACCGCTTCAGGATTGCTACAAATGGAGAATATCGTGACTGGCAGCAATTATTATTATTATTATTATTATTATTATTATTATTATTATTATTATTATTATTATTATTATTATTAGCTAAGCTACAACCCCAGCTGGAAAAGCAGGATACTATAAGCACAAGGGCTCCAACAGGGTAAAGACCTCACTGAGGAAAGGAATTAAGGAAAAAGATAGAAGAGCTGCTTACCATAGGTAAAGAGTCCCTTCTACCCTTACCAATTGGTTACCATAGGTAAAGAGTCCCTTCTACCCTTACCAGTTGGAGGAGGAAAGTAGCCACTGAACAATTATAAGAATAAGGAAAGAGGTGGACGTGTAAAGAATAAGCCAGACTATTCAGTGTATGTGTAGACAAAGTGCGGGGCTTGGTAACTGAGCAAGCGTTGGGGGGCGGGGGGGGGGGAGTGGGGTTGCAGTGTGGTGTTTGAGAACTGAGCAAGGTTTGCAGTTATAAGTTGGTAACTTAGCGGGGATTGTATGTGTGTGGGTTATGTAAACGAGCAGGCTGTGTGGGTTTTGGAACCGAGCAGGCTGTGTGGGTTTTGGAACCGAGCAGGCTTTGTGGGTTTTGGAAAGGAACATTCTTTACTGGGGTGTTGTTTGCTGTGTGTGGTCTGGAATTAGGCTTGGTTTATATCTGAGTGAATTTGGGAACAGCAAGTTTCGTGGAGGTTTAGAGTTTGGATTCAGGAAGTTAGCAGTCTTTGTGGGGTTTAGAACTGAGCTGGGCTTACAGCTGGGGGTTTGAGAACTGAATAGACTTGGTGGGTTTTCAGTTTTGGGTCTGGGAGCTAAGCAGGCATTGTGGAGAAGGGTACATTATGGTGTTTTAAAAATGAGAAGATCTCGTTGGGGGTAACGCAGTGTGTGGGTTTTTAACCGGGCAGGCCTTATTGCATTATGGGTTTAGGAACTAAGAAAGCTTCAAGGGATTTTTCAGTATGGTGTTTGGGAACTGACCAGGTTTTGCAGTTGGAGTTTGAGAACTGAGTAAGTTTTGTCAAGTTTACAGTATTGGGAACTAAGCCGGCTTTGTTAGGGTTTAGAATTAAGCAATGTTTGTAGGTTTGTTATTAGGGTTTTGGAACGATGAAGTTTTGTGGATGTTTATTGCGAGTGTTTTTCCCCGATAGACTTTGCAGTGTGTTGGGTTTAGGAAAAGAGTAGGCCTTGCAGGGTTTTCCAAGGATGGTTTTGGGAATCAAGCAAGCTTTACTTGGGCTGATGTATACGGTGTGAGAACGGAGTGGGCTTTGCTGTGATGTTTGGGTACTGAGCAGGCTTTTCAGTGTGATGTTTGGGTACTGAGCAGGCTTTTCAGTGTGATGTTTCGATAATGAGCAGGCTATTCGGTGTAATGTTTGTGTAATGAGCAGGCTTTTTAGTGTGATGTTTGGGTACTGAGCAGGCTTTTTAGTGTGATGCTTGGATAATGAGCAGGCTTTTCAGTGTGATGTTTGTCTAATGAGCAGGCTTTTCAGTGTGATGTTTGTCTAATGAGCAGGCTTTTCAGTGTGATGTTTGTCTAATGAGCAGACTTTTTAATGTGATGTTTGGGTATTGAGCAGGCTTTTTAGTGTGATGTTCGGGTACTGAGGAGAAGTCTTTTTAGTGTGATGTTTGGGTACTGAGCAGGCTTTTCAGTGTGATGTTTAGGTACTGAGCAGGCTTTTCAGTGTGATGTTTGGGTACTGAGCAGGCTTTTTAGTGTGGTTTGGGTAATGAGCAGGCTTTTCAGAGTGATGTTTGGGTAATGAGTAGGCTTTTCAGTCTGATGCTTGGGTAATGAGCAGGCTTTTCAGTGTGATGTTCGGGTACTGAGGAGCAGTCTTTTTAGTGTGATGTTTGGGTACTGAGCAGGCTTTTCAGTGTGATGTTTAGGTACTGAGCAGGCTTTTCAGTGTGATGTTTGGGTACTGAGC
>NC_090742.1:14772341-14774841 GCF_036898095.1 Palaemon carinicauda
ATATGTATATATATACATGTATATATATGTATATATATACATATATATATATATATATGTATATATACATGTATATATGTGTATATATATGTATATATATGTATATATATACATACATATATATATGCATATATATACATACATATATATATGCATATATATATGTGTATATATACAGTATACATATATATAGATGCATGTATATATGTATATATATGTATATATGTATATATGTATATATATGTATGTGTGTATATGTACTGTATATATATTTATATATATGTATATATATATGTATGTGTGTATATATACTGTATATAAATTATATATATATATATATATATATGTATATATATATACATATATATGTATATATATATATACATATATATGTATGTATATATACTTACATATATATATATATATATATATGTATATATATACATATATATATATATATATATATGTATATATATACATATATATATATGTATATATATATATATATATATATAAATATATATATATATATATATATATCTGTGTTTGTGAGTGACTATGGCGGATATAAAGGACACGAGGTATTATAAAACGCTTTCATGATTTTATTTACGCATATTCGCGGCATAGATAGGTATATAAATACTTGCATATGTTCATTTACATATCAAACGAAAACATCCCCAGGGAACATAGCTATTAGAGGCTGATTACTAGCCACCCACGAAATAAATAAATGGATTGTTTCTGAAGACAGACCCCCACGAAATAAATAAATGGATTGTTTCTGAAGACAGACCCAACAAATAATTATAAAGTGAAACTGATAGGTGAGATCATGCTGTCAATGAAGCTAGTAGTTTGATTGATTGATTGAAATGAGGTTTTTTGGCATCCTGACATCTAAGGTGGTATCAAATTTTCATGTTAGGTGATGGAACACTTTCCTTAAGCTGGAATTATATTAGGCTACTTTTTCGCCAGTTGCTGGCCAAAATGTAAAACATGAACTGTTGTTGCTCGAGACATTTGCAGCAATTGGCTTTCCGACTGGACGGGAAGAACCTCGCAAAAACCGCAGGCATGACGTCACGTGTAAACACACAAGATGGCTGCTGCAAATAGCACTTTTTGTATCTTGCTTGGCAATCTTGGGTCCAACAAGCTTAAGATATAATAAGAATTAGCTTTGTCATCCCGTGGTAGTTGTAGAAGTCTTCAATTCACGTTATATACCGATAATAGATATTACTGCAGCAGTTGAAAAATTTCTGGGCGCCATAATGATATCATCAGCTGATAGATTTCGTTTAACTTTTTCCCATTTGCTCCTGGAACTGCGATATCATAGTGTGACGCTACAACACTTTCGCTGTCTATTATTGTCTGAAAGTTGACGAAAACTTCGGACAAGAAATTATGTGTGATTCCACCATTTGTCTGGTTACGGGACTCAGACCCCTAAACCCAGCATTTCATCATTATTATTGCTAATGTTTTAAGACCAATAAGGGTTATGGCGGCCATTGTGGTAACGTCCCTGACTGGTGAATGTCAGACGGGGGGTTTGAGTCCCACTCAAATTCGTTAGTTTCTTTGGTAGCTGCAACCTCACCACCCTTGTGAGCTATGGATGGAGATTTTGAGGAGCCTTCAGGTCTATCTGCTGAGTCATCAGCAGCCATTGACTGGCCCTCCTTGGTCCTAGCTTGGGTGGAAATAGGGCTTGGGTGCTGATCATGTGTATATAAGGTCAGTCTCTAGGGCATTGTCCAGCTTGATAGGGCAATGTCACTGTTTCTTGCCTCTGCCATTCATGAGTGGCTTTTAAAACTTTAAACAGTACAGTGGTAACATGTTCGCCTAGTATTTGCAGGGCAGCAGATCGATCCTAGCTTAGCACCGTTTGTTTAAGATGTTTACTTGGGAGGCCACTACTGGGTTATCCACCACAGTTGGGGCTAGGCTTAGGTGATGTTCTGGTGAGTATCTATTCTCATGAAACTGGAACTGAAACCAGACACTTTTAACCTTTTATATCCAAATACCCGAGCCTTTATCCATTAGAGCCCAGGTTATTTTGGGGGTTTTGGTAAACTATCGTTCGGTGCTTATTGAGTTTACTGATTTAGTTAAGACCACACCTTCACTGTAACGTTGCATTAACTGTTTCGAAGAGGTTATTACTAGGATTGTTACCATTATTATCATTATTGTTACTAGCTAAGCTACAAACCTTGCCGGAAAAGCAGGATGATACAAGCCCAAAAGTTCCAACAGGTAAATTAGCCCAGTAAGGAAAGGAAATAAAGAAGTAACGAATAAACTGTGATAAAGTTTTTTAATATAGAATTACATTAGCGTGACTAACATAGATAAATAATATATAAACTTCGAAATGGAGCGTATCTATCTCATCAGAAAAAGCATTAGCAAAGAGTTTTAAACTTTCGAAATTCTTGCCTCAGGTGCTATGCCAACAGGGAAAAATAGCCCATTG
>NC_090742.1:14780823-14793323 GCF_036898095.1 Palaemon carinicauda
ACTTCATTTGTAACTATATATATATACTTCCAGTATAATTTGTTAAATATACTGAAAGAGAGAGAGAGAGAGAGAGAGAGAGAGAGAGAGAGAACTTCATTTGTTCTATATATATATATACTTCCAGTATAATTTGTTAAATATACTGAGAGAGAGAGAGAGAGAGAGAGAGAGAGAGATCCCTGACTACATCTGTAAGGATCACTTTACCTTTGTTCCTAATTTTTTTCTTCCTATTTTTTTTTTTCATATTTCCTTTCTTCCTATCTCCTTTCTTCATAATTGTTTTCTTCCTATTTTTCTTCATATTTCCTTTCTTCCTATATTTCTTCCTATTTCATATCTTCCTATTTTCTTTCTTCCTATTTGTTTTTTTTTTATATTTCCTTTCTTCCTATTTCCTTTCTTCTTATTTGTTTTCTTCATATTTCCTTTCTTCCTATTTTCTTTTCTTCTTGTTTTCTTCATATTTCCTTTCTAACTATTTTTCTTTCTATTACATTTCTTCCTATTTGTTTTTTTTTTATACATTTCCTTTCTTCCTATTTCCTTCCTATTTCCTTTCTTCCTATTTCCTTCCTATTCGTTTTCTTCCTATTTCTTTTCTTCCTATCTTTCCTATTTCGTTTCTTCCTAATTTTCTTCTTATTCTCTTTCTTCATATTTCCTTTCTTCCTATTTCCCTTCTTCCTATTTGTTGTTTCAAACTCTTTTCACATTCACTTCACAATGTAACTGTGAGAGTTTCACCCTGTTTCACCTCATCACTGAACGGTCTCGCAGACCCCAACGCCAGGCAAAGTGGCCTGAATTCAATAAATATAAAGCCAATGTTGGCAGTAAGTTAGTTTCTTTGTATAATGACACTTGATGAGTGAGGGAGTATTCCATATTTACAGGTATTTCTATTTTGTAATAACCCCTTTGCTTTACATGTTATGCCATTTGAGGTTTTGAAATAAGATTATGAAAATTCTATTATCTACAGGTAATTTCAATTTTCTATCATCATCATAATCATCATCATCATCGTCATATTATTATTATTATTATTATTATTATTATTATTATTATTATTATTATTATTATTATTATTATTATTATTATTAGCTAAACTACAACCCTAATTGGAAAAACAGAATACTATATACGGCCAAGGGCTCCAACAAGGAAAAATAGCCAAGTATGGAAAGGAAATAAAGAAATACAATATATTAGAAGTAATGATCAATTGAAGAACAGTAACAACGTTAAAAACATTTATTCAAAATATAGTACCATATAAGATTTTCCAATAGAAATAAGATAAAATAGTAACTTTTAAAGAAATTAAGGGTATGTATTTTTGGACAGTGACCTTGTTTGTGATGTCAATCTTTCAGTTGTAGAGCTCGGAGATTTTCCTCTACTTATTTCACGATATTTCCGTTGTTTAAGACAAATACTTTTGCAGGGAAAGTTTTCTTTGAAAACAAAAGACGATTTTATTTCGGAGTTAATTTACTGTTAAAGTTTCAAGTTTAATTAACTACATTGTGAGAGAATACCAAAAACTTTTCGAAAATTAAGTAGTCAATTATTATTATTATTATTATTATTATTATTATTATTATTATTATTATTATTATTATTATTTATTGTTATTACTATTATTATTGTCATTGTTATTATTATTATTATTATTATTATTATTATTATTATTATTATTATTATTATTATTATTAGCTAAGCCACAACCCTAGTTGGAAAAGCAAGAAGCTATAAGCCCAAGGGCTCCAACAGGAAAAAATAACTTTGGGTAAACTGGCAGATTATGTACGTCAGATTACTGACTGCATGATGCACCTGCAAGGTATATATATAGCTGACATTCTGTCATTTAAATACTTAAAGGTCCACATATATTCTACAAACTACTTAGCTATATCCTTCAGATATTTTTAAGACAGTCTCTTCAGATTATACGAGAGTTTGTGGGAATTGGTACGAAGTGTGAAATGATTGCAAGACTTGTTTGGTAAGTTCGATAACCTTAACTTTTTAGATTTCTGATTGATAGTGTACCATCTACTGATAAGAATGAGTACGGCATGGGAACATTTAAATGTACACCTACAGTTTCTCAGTGTGGTGGAAATCCCCCCCCCCCCCCCCTTTTTTTTTAGCAGATTTTAAAGCCAAACTACCATGAATTAGAAATACTAAATACATAACATAACACCACTTTACTTACTGGTTTATGTAACTTCTTGTAATGGGGTGGGGTTAGTATCGTCAGTGACCTACACTTTTAGAAAATCTTAATGAAAAAAGAAAAATTATTCCAGGCTTTTTACCGTTTTGTAAACGGCTATATTGACGTAAAGGAGTGATACTACGGTCACCAACCCATAAAATATAAGGACATTTGGTAAAATTACGGGTCGCATGTATTTTACTGAAATACGGCTGAGAAAATATATTTGTAAGGATAATTTCCGATTAAAATTACGGCTACTTATAACAGTGTATGCTACAGTAAAAGTATAAGAAGGGGGTCTATCCAATGGCAGTTCAAAGTTAAGCTACAACCACTTTTTAACCTTCTTTACTTACGCCCTTGCCTCCTTTTTTTCGTTTGTTGTAGACGTCTTTCAACTTTTTGGTCATTTTGCAATAGTGGGGCTTTCCCACAATTTCACTTCTTTGATGATTGGACTTCCCTGTTCGAGCGCAGGGCCAGATGGTAAAAACTACATAAATTTATTCTAAGTTACCTATTATTGTTATTGTTGTTATTATTATTGTTGTTGTTGTTGTTGTTGTTTTTATCGTTACTATTATCTTTTCATTAGTAATATTATTATTAGTATTATTATTAATAGTATTATTATTATCAATAGTATTATTATCATTATTATTATTATTATTATTATTATTATTATTATTATTATTATTATTATTATTATTTCATCACTTATAGTTTATATATGAAAGATTTATTCTAATGTGGTTACTGTTCTTAGAATATTTTTTCAATAGTTCATTCCCTCTATAGTTTATTATTATCCATTGTTTCCTTTCCTTCCTAGGCTATTTTTTCCTGTTGGAGCCCTTGGGCTTCAGCCATCTTGTTTTCCAACTAGGGTTGTAGCTTAGCCTTGTCAGGCTAGGAGGAAGGTAAAGAGGAAAGGTCCCCTTCATTCATTTTTTATGTCGGCTAACATAAAGTGCCTCAGTATATTATTATTATTATTATTATTATTATTATTATTATTATTATTATTATTATTATTATTATTATTATTTTGTTTGGCCTAGAAAACAAGCGCGTTCCATATGTCGACGATATTACTCTTTGCATCAATTTCTATCTCCTGAATATAGATCTGAGGTTGCTGAATACCTTAACAGAGACCTACCTAAAATTGGTGCATTCATTATTATTATTATTATTATTATTATTATTATTATTATTATTATTATTATTATTATTATTATTATTATTATTATTATTAGCTAAGCTACAATACTAGTTGGTAAAGCAGGATGCTATAAACCCAAGGGCTCCAACAGGCTAAAAATAGCCCAGTGAGAAGAGGAAACTAGGAAATAAACATACTATATGTTATGTAAATTTTCTCTTAAGACGACTTTTTCTTTTTGTCCTTGTCATACTCGTATTTCAGGCATCTTAATTGTTTTTATCTCGACTCTAATCTGTACTTAACTCATTCAATCTCGAACCAATATAGACTTTGGTCTTATTTTTATACGCAATGGTTTTTCAAGAGGTAACTCTTTGGTATCTCATATCATTTCGGGTGTTCTAAATCTTCCCACGCTAAAAAAGAAAAAGAAAAAGAAAACGAGACAAAAAAAACTCTTAAAAGGGACTTTGTGTATTGAATATTGCAAGTGTAGTAGGCCTAATGATTGATATTCAGTTAATCTCGAAAGGAACTTACGATTTGAATACTGGCTCGCATGGTATATGAAATTTCATATCTTATATATATTTATTATAGAAACTCAGGCTTTTACATTATATATTCACCATTTATATAATCATAAGCGTATCATTGTGCTGAAATTCTACTTGAGCTCAAAAATAAAAAATAAAAAATGAAAAAAAAAATCTCTCCATCCACTAAGGATCCACGCTGTTATGTCAATAACGCTGCAAATCTTACTAATAGCAGACGATTCTCAACCGTATTGCATTGGTAGGTTGTTTCCCTGATTTAGCTGTAGGGAATTGAGAAGTTTCTTCAGCTGTGGTTGACACAAGAAATGTTTGAATTAATGGAAGTGGTGTTATTTTTTCTTCGTGTACAGTAAAGTAGCAGACTTAATTATATAACGCGTATTTTTCTTAAACATTTCAGTAATTGACTTAGATTTTTTCACCTTAATGGGACTTGATTTATTTCGGGTTTATGATTCCTTTTTTGTTTCATAAATAGAAATTTTTCATCTAACCTTTATTTGCAATCGATTTTGTTTACCTTTATGTTATAAATTGTAAGATTGTAAATGTGTATTTCACAATAAAAAAAAAAAGAAAATGAATCACAGATGTTAAAGAATTTAGAAAAGGGCAATAGGCAGAGACTACATTGACAACGATGATACAAAAATCTAACACTCATTTTGAAGCAGTTTTTCATATCCTTGTCCTTCATTTTGAAGCAGTTTTTCATATCCTTGTCCTTCATTTTGAAGCAGTTTTTTCATATCCTTGTCCTTCATTTTGAAGCAGTTTTTCATATCCTTGGCCTTCATTTTGAAGCAGTTTTTCATATCCTTGGCCTTCATTTTGAAGCAGTTTTTCATATCCTTGGCCTTCATTTTAAAGCAGTTTTTCATCCTTGGCCTTCATTTTGAAGCAGTTTTTCATATCCTTGGCCTTCATTTTAAAGCAGTTTTTCATATCCTTGGCCTTCATTTTGAAGCAGTTTTTCATATCCTTGGCCTTCACTGTCACGTAAAAACTTGGCCATCTCAAAAGCGTTCCCCGTTGGAGTATGGTGCTATCAATGCGCCTCGTGCGGTATACTGTAAGCATTACGTAAATGGTATTTGCAGTGTCTTTCTGTACCTAGCTGTATCCACTTTTTAACCTATTTGAAATCAAATGAAGACTCCCATCTTGTGTCTAAATTCCTAGCTCCGGTTGCAAAGTGCATTGAATGGGCCCCCGTGACCCAGCGACCCCATATGGCCTAAAATAATAAATATAATTCGCAAAGTATTTTAAGTGCTATTGAATCCCTCCTCGTTTTTTACCCTCGACTATTACTGGGCTATTAGATTACAGTAAATAAAAAGAAGGATATCGAATGTCATATTTCTGTACTTAAAGTTAAGTACTTGGCCTACACTTGATTGCGTACCTTTCCCCCAAAGTATAGGAGGGTATAGTAGAATCTTACCGAAATATAAGATTTTTCTGAGACAAGTTATGAAAAAGCAAAAAAAAAAAAAAAAAGAAGATGGGGTAAATGTAACAATACCTTGTCATTGTATGAAGAAATGCGGCTTTCAATGCTTTTGGCCTCTAGTCTCAATGACGTTGGAGCAAGATATTGTCGTCTTCACGTGGTGGTGTCGTCTCTTAATCCAAACCTTTCAAATTACCCGGTAATACAATTAGATTCACTATATATTTCCCTTCACTCATAAGGGCCTTTTCCACGTGCTCTACCCTTCAAACTTTATCGGCACAAACTGACAATAACTTGAACATCACCACCTCCAACACTAGCACCGTCAGCCACTACCTCCGCCACACCTACACCAACGGAGTCTACCGTTCGAGATCTTGGCACAGGGCATGCTAGAGGGCGTTTCTCTTCAGTGCCTTGGCAGAGAGAGAGAGAGAGAGAGAGAGAGAGAGAGAGAGAGAGAGAGAGAGAGAGAGAGAGAGTGTGTGTGTTGGGGAGGAGAAGGAGCATGTTGGCATGACTTCCCGGTAACTAGTTCAAAACATTTACCCCTCTCTACCCGCCATCTGGGAGATTTTATTTCGCATGGTTTTGTCTTCTGTAGTCAGTCTGTCTGTCTCAGTTCATAGACGATAATAGGTTCTGCCTAGATTTGTTTTCCCTTATGTATTTGAATTAATTATAACCTTTTGAGGAAATTGAACACCCGACGGTTTAAAGCTTAGCCGGATTCTTTCCTTAACTTTTCCACCGAACTGGTATTGAACAGTAGAGAATCCTTTATCTGTTCCATACAATCTTATCTTTGTTATCGAATGTGGACATTTCTAGCAGCTGTATTAATCATCATCATCATCATCTCCTCCTCCTACGCCTATTGACGCAAGGGCCTCGGTTAGATTTCGCTAGTCGTCTCTATCTTGAGGTTTCAATTCAATACTTCTCCATCCATCATCTCCTACTTCGCCTTTATAGTCTTAAGCCATGCAGGCCTGGGTCTTCCAACTCTTCTAGTGCCTTGTGGAGCCCAGCTGAACGTTTGGTGAACTAATCTCTCTTGGGGAATGCGAAGAGAATGCCCAAACCATCTCCATCTCGGAAATATTATTGATTGTTATCTCTTTTGTTAAATGTGTTAAGATTCAATTGTCGTATCTAGTTCTTAAGACGAGATTTTCAGTCAAGATGAAGTTACCTTTCATCAAAAGGGAAAAACCCTATTCAATTTAATACTTGAATTAACTTCGCAAGCTATGGATGGCATAATAACAATAGAAATAACAATAACAATATCAATAATAATATCTCATACCTAAGGCCAATGTTTCAGTACATTTATTGACTACACTAATCGTTTCCTATTACCTTCAACAAAGACATTGTTCTTTAAACTCGGATTACTTTGTTAGATTGTACAATAAACTGTGGATACTTAAGGAAAACATTACTAAACTAGAGTTTTATGTATGGCGGCAGCAGCTGATTATATTCTAGTGTAGACAAGCGACATGATGGAAGATCCCCAATTTCGGTGGTCCTGCAGAGAGCAGTGATGACAGTTCACCTCTCGCTGTGTAATGTGAGGATTACTTAGGGTATTTGCAGCACTCCTTCGGTCCATTGCTGCACTTGCTTTATCTCTGTTCCTGCTTCATTTCTTCCTTAGTTTCTCGCTTCATTTCTTCCATCTCCGTTCTCAATTCATTTCTTTCAGTCCCGTTCCCGCCTCATTTCTTTAGCCCCCGATAGCTCTTCATTTCTTTCATCTTCGTTCCTGCTTCATTTCCTCCATCTTCGTTTCTGCTTCATTTCTTTCATCTCCGTCCCCTCTTCATTTCTTTCAGCTCTGTTCTAGCTTCATTTCTCTCGTTTCCGTCCCCGCTTCATTTCTTTCATCTCGGTTCCAGCTTCATTTCTTCCGTCTCCGTTCCCGCTTCGTTTCCTCCATCTTCGTCCCAGCTTCATTTCTTTCGTCTCCGTTCCCACTTCATTTCCTCAATCTCCATTCCCGCTTCATTGCTTTCGTCTTCTTGCCAATCCTTTTCTAAATTTTCCTTCTTATTACAACTGCAGGGTCTTCTCTTGTTTGCACTTGGGTGCCGAATGGCCTCACAGGCCCCAGCCCGGGGATATATATCCTAAATTCATAATTTCATAAATCTAATCCAATTTTGGTGCTTAGCTGCATAGCCGTAATGAGGACTGGATAAAAGCAGCATGGGGAAAGTGGATGGAGGTAGCAGGAGAGTTATTTGATAAGAAAATGCCGATCAAGCTAAAAGTCAAGATATATAGCACAATAATAAGACCAGTGTTGATGTGTAGAGCAGAAACTTGGGCTTTAAAACGAAAGAGGAAGCAAATCTTGAGAGAACAGAGATAGAATGCTGAGTTGGATTATGGGAATTTCACTGTTTAAAAGATTTGAAAATGATAGAATAAGAAGAATGACAGGCATAGTAAAGATTACAGAGAAGGTTTGTGTCACGACTGAGATGATGTGGGCCCATGTTGAGGAAGGATGTTAGGAAGGGAGTGAGGAGTACTTGGGAGGAACCTGTTAGGGGGAGAAATTCAAGAGGGAGGCAGAGAATTAGATGGCGGAATAGATGAAGGATGATATGGAGAGAAGAGGTTTGGTGGAAGAGGATGCCGTTGATCGAAGGCATTGGAGAGGGCGCATCAGGCAACCGACCCCTTAATGCAGGGATAACGGTGGGCTAGAAGAAGAGAGCTTTTGGGGTTCTTTGATTGAAGGCATTGGAGAGGGTGCATCAGGCAACCAACACCTTAATGTAGGGATGATGGTGGGACAGATGAAGAGAGTTTTTGGGGTTCTTTGATAGAAGGCATTTGTGAGGGCGCATCAGGCAACCGACCCCTTAATGTAGGGATAATGGTGGGATAGAGCAAGTTTTTGGGTCTCTTTGATAGAAGGTAGTGGAGAGGGCTCATCGGGCAACCGACTCTTTAATGTATGGATAACGGTGGGCTAGAAGAGAGCTTTTGGGGCTCTTTGATAGAAGGCATTGGAGAGGGCGCATCAGTCAACCGACCCCTTAATGCAAGGATAACAGTGGGAAGATGATTTTGTTAAGGCAATATCTATAGCATCAAACATCATCTGCAAAAGTCATCAGTTCAGAAGAAGTCATCTCACAGATTATTCTTATCAATTTGTTGATCTGTTGTTACATGGCTTACCTTATCAGGTGGAATCATCAATCAAGGTGAAATTCTATTGTTTTTTTTATCTCCATTGCTTTTGCAAAGGTATTTTTCATCAGCTGACAACTTAGCGAGTCCCAATTAAGTTGTTTTAGCGTCTGATTTAGGCTTTCATTTTAGAAAAAAAAAAAAAAAAAATACAAAGCCTGTATAATTTTGTCCCATAGACGATCATGTCTTTGATCATAATCTATGATTCTAGGGTATGAATTAATACTCAAAATAGATGGTATTTATTTTCTTTTTACAAAATACTTCCTACGATTTCGATTTTTTTTTCAGTTTACGTTTTATACGCTGTTAAAAAAAAACGTAATATTAATCGGAAATTTTCCATAAGGATATACTATTGTCAGCCATATTTCAGTAAAATAAAGGCCACCGTAATTTTCACCTTACTTTTTTGTTATCTTTTACGGGTTGGTGACCGTAATATCAATCCTTGACGTCAATATATTCGTTTTTAAAACTGTAAATGCCCGCCAACATTTATTCCAGGATTTTTTTATTTTTTTTAACATCTGATTTTTAACATCTAATTTTTAACATCTAATTTTAACAGTATATTGTGACAGCTAATGTGTAATCATGACAAAAGTCAAAAGATTTTTCATGGGTGTCTCTCCTCTTCTTATATTTTGGAATTCTTTACTTAATATACTTCTGCTAATGAAAAAAAAGGATGATAATGCAGCTGCTACTGTTGGTACACAATATTCCAGAAGTTTTATTCCAGCTGTGACCAAGTTGTGGAATGATCTTCCTAATCGGGTAGTTGAATTGGTAGAACTTCAAAAGTTCAAAGTTGCAGCAAATGTTTTTTTATGTTGAACATGCTGACATAAGTCTTTTTATAGTGTATATATGAAAGATCTGTTTTGATGTTACTGATTTTAAATATTTTATTGTTAATCATTTCGCATATCCTTATTTCCTTTCCTCACTGGGCTATTTCACCCTGTTGGAGCCCTTGGGTTTAAAGACTTAGGCTTTTCCAACTATGGTTGTAACTAAGCTAATAATAATAATAATAATAATAATAATAATAATAATAATAATAATAATAATAATAATAATAATAATAATAATAATCTTTATAAACATCATTATCATTAGTTGAAGTACTGTATATGACAAAAAACCAAAGAAGGGAAACGAGTAATAGGATGGTAATGCATTGGCAAGGCCCTCCAAAAATGGTGCATGGCTCATTTTCCCTACGTGCAAGATTGAATACTAGATCAGGAAATACCATCGGTGTTGTTGATGAAAGTGGAGGTGTGGACAGAGGAAGATAGAGCAATGGAAGAATGTGTGAGGAAAATTGTAAAGAAAGAAGTGTAATGCTAGGATGGCCGTAGGGAAGTAGGGATGTTGGTATGATCCGTGAGAGAAGGATAGTAGGAGTTTAATGCATGGGTGGCATAAGTTCCAACTCGCTCCTCAATCGAAACCTAAATTTCTTGCTGTTTAGGCAACCAACCTAACCACTGTCACATTTTTACTATTACTTCTGAGAAACTAGTTATTAGTCTTCAATATTCAAGTAATTCTTTTTGTATCAACAGAATTTGCATTAAAGTAAATGTTAATTTGATAACAAAACCCTCTGAAGAATATTGGGAATTAAATGCCAGGACAGGATTAGAAATGAAACTATGAGAGATTACTCAAGTACCATAGGTGGATGAGATCATGGTGAGGGGTAGATGAAGATAGTTTGGGCTTGCTCTTCGCACTCCCAAGAGAGATTAGCTCACCAAACATTCAACTGGGCTCCACAAGGCACTAGTAAAGTTGGAAGACCAAGGCCTACGTGACTGAGGACTATGGAGCGTGAAGTAGATGATGATGAATGTAAATTAGAAGTAATGATTCAAAAGCTCAAGATGGAGACGACTGGCGAAATCTAACCGAGGCCCTTTGCGTCAATATGCATAGATGATGATGATGAAATGTTGATTCTAGTACAGATACATCTCACACCACTAAATCTATTCCTCCTTAAAGTAAATATTGTTATGAATATATCTTTGATTTGCAAGAATCAATATCCAAGCAACCAAGAAGATTCCTAATTACTCCGCTGTTTGGACTGCTTCTATTTGCAAGAGATGTCGATTGAACAAGGCTGTTTCTTTGTTGACTTTCATTTCAAATGATCCACTGTAGGTAACGTTTGAAGGCCTTCGCAGCCTACTTTCATTCTCTTTTTTTCTTCATACTACAATGAATTGCCTTCCAGAACCCAGAAACTGGTCTTCTGACCCAGATTCATAGATCCAATACATTCTTTGCTGACTTTTGAAATTCAGAGAGAGAGAGAGAGAGAGAGAGAGAGAGAGAGAGAGAGAGAGAGAGAGAGAGAGAGAGAGAGAGAGAGAGAGGTAATTTGCATGCGAAAGTAAATGCCAACCTGGCATTGTTATCACATTTGAGTCCTTGTTTATGTTTCTTGAGTCAATGCCAGGTAATAAAAAAACAAACTTAGCAACAGAGCAAGGGAGATGTCAGTCTTCATGGTGGTTATTGCTGGCTGAAGCATGGCGCCTGCCATTCAAACAACGACGTCTGCGCACGCTCTCTCTCTCTCTCCTCTCTCTCTCTCTCTCTCTCTCTCTCTCTCTCTCTCTCTCTCTCTCTCTCACGTAAGGGGTGTTAATGCCGGCCTCTGTCTTGCTCTATATTTTCCTTTGTTCCAACTTCTTTTCTTCCATTTTGCTTTTTAATCTCTAATTACTTTTACACCATAGTCTAAATTTTGGGCTGCGGTGGCCTATTGGAAACGTCCCTGCATGGTGATCGGCAGATTGGGGATCGAGTCCCGCTAAAACTCAATAGTTTCTTGTCGTGTCTGCAACCTCACCATCCTTGTGAACTAAGGATATGGGGTTTTGGGAAGACTATAGCAGCCTTTACCTGACCCTCCCTGGTCCTAGTTTGGGTGGAGAGAATATTTGGGCGCTGATCATATGGGCATTGTCCTGCTAGGTAAGGTAATGTCACTTCCCTTTATGTCTGCCATTCATGAGTGACCTTTAAAACCTTTAAAACTGCAGTTTCCCTCGTGTTGCGCTGTGCGCTGATTGGCCTCACACAGCCTAGCGCCAGACTACATAGCCCAAATTAAGATAATCCAAGTTCACCCCACCCCTCACAAGTTACGTGTAACCATGCAAGTATGTCAAAGCATAACATTGGAGGTAAGAGTAGACTGGGATGCATTTTCTCTAATAATACCCGCAAATCCCCTCACCGAGAGTTCTCTTACGCAAGACGTACCTAAACTGAGCCACTTCGGACGCACGGGACTTGAATACCAGACTTCCACCAGTCCACATACCTCGGATTCTGTTTTCCCCTTTGGTATTATCAGGGGCTGATAACAAGATGTTTACTTTTCAAGTCTTATTACCTTTTCGGATTTTCAAACCTAATCTCGTTTTGCGTTTAGAATCGTTATAATGTCCACCAACGAATTTGGAAGGAGGTTATGTTTAGCCCCCTGTTTGTGTTTGTTTGTGTGTGTTTTTGAACAGCCTCCTGGCCACAATTTTAATCTTAGAGTAATAAAACATGCAGGGGTTAACTTTCATGTAAAAAGCTGGAAATGATTAAGTTTTGGAATGCCAAAGGTCAAGGTCAAGGTTACGGTCACGGTCGAGCAAAATTTCCAATTCACGCAATCACCCAAAAGTTTGGACATCGTTGTCACAGACTTCAAACATGGTTCATATTTGAGTATGTGGAAATCCATTCCAATTAATACATGTTAAGTTCAAAGGTCGAGATCAAGGTCAAGCAAAAGTTCGAGAAATAACCTGCTGCAGCGGAGGTCTGTGCTCT
>NC_090742.1:14803323-14818323 GCF_036898095.1 Palaemon carinicauda
AGCTCTTCTTCTTTCTTCAGACGGAAGGTTTCCATTTTGGCATCCATCATATCCCGCATCCTTTCTTCCAGCCGGTTAAACTCATCAGTAAGTCTGGTTTCTATTTTATAATATGTTTCCATTATTCTATACTCTTCCCCCTGTTCCTTGACATTACAAATTGACCCCTTTCCTTTCTCTTCCAGGAAATCTATTCTTTTTTCATCTTTTTCTGGTTCTTGTTTTTCCAAGACATCTATTTTCTTTGGCTCATTGGGCCCAGTAGGCTGGTCTTGTTTACCATTGGGCCGTTCATTCATACACCCGCACTGCTGCAATTTGAGTACTGCCTTCTGGAGGGCAGATCCCTTGGCCATTTTGAGGCGCTTCTGGTGACATGCTAAATGGGCTCTCAGTGGCATATTCTTTTGCTTTATTGGGATAGTTCTCAAATGATTTTGGATGCCAGTCAATAGGGCCTGAACTATGTTACTCGTGTGATCAAGATGGTTTTGTTTCACTGTGGCAAGGAATTGCAACCTTTCTGTTTGATCCAAGCTTGTGTTGTTATGTTGTGCTTCCGTCTCTTCGGGAACACATACTACACTTTCTACTTCAAACTTATCCTCCAAGTTTTGGTCAGTTGCCTCCTTAAATAAGAGAGACTCCAATTCATGGAGGTTTTCTATTTCTTTGTCGAAGTTTTCCGAACGTGATTTCAAATTTGAGATTATCTGACTTAGGCGTCCTCATCTAGTGTTTCTATTTTTGTGTTCAGGTCATTGACCTGACTTTTCTTTTCTAACTCGTCAGGTGAATGATGCTTGTCGCATTTATTTGTCCGCCATCCATTATTTCTTAGGTCTGTTTTGGGCTCTATCAGTCTCGTCTGTTGGTTCTCGGTAATTTCTTCCATTTGTAGGCATCTCGTCATCCAAAAACTGAGTTCTACTCTTTTTCTCAGGATCTCACGTTCATTCCTATACAATTCCTCTTTCAGTTGATGTATTTCACTTACTTTATCTCTCTTATGCTGTCTTTCTACCTCCAGTTCAAGAATAGTATTCTGTTTTTCTTCCAGAAGAATTTTATTTGCTTTCTTTAAACGATTCATCTTTCTTTCTTCTGGTGTCTGATCTCTTTGCTCTTTACTGTTCTCTCCTTCCACCAGTTCTCGAAGAATCTTCTCTTTTTCTTCCAGATAAATTTCCTTTTCTTCCTTCAATCGATTGATCTCATCAGACATTTTTGATTTTTGCTCTTTCCTGCTCTCTTTTTCTGCCTCCAGTGCACGAAGAATATTCTCTTTTTCTTTCATCTGAGTTTCCTTTTCTTCCTTCAAACGATTGATCTCATCAATCATTTTAGCTTTTTGCTCTTTCCTGCTCTCTCTTTCTGCCTCCAGTGCACGAAGAATCTTCTCTTTTTCTTCCAGATAAATTTCCTTTTCTTCCTTCAATCGATTGATCTCATCAGACATTTTTGATTTTTGCTCTTTCCTGCTCTCTTTTTCTGCCTCCAGTGCACGAAGAATATTCTCTTTTTCTTTCATCTGAGTTTGCTTTTCTTCCTTCAAACGATTGATCTCACCAGACATTTTAACTTTTTGCTCTTTCCTGCTCTCTCTTTCTGCCTCCAATGCGCTAAGAATATTCTCTTTTTCTTTCATCCGAGTTTGCTTTTCTTCCTTCAAACGATTGATCTCACCAGACATTTTAGCTTTTTGCTCTTTCCTGCTCTCTCTTTCTGCCTCCAATGCGCTAAGAATATTCTCTTTTTCTTTCATCCGAGTTTGCTTTTCTTCCTTCAAACGATTGATCTCACCAGACATTTTAGGTTTTTGCTCTTTCCTGCTCTCTCTTTCTGCCTCCAATGCACTAAGAATATTCTCTTTTTCTTTCATCCGAGTTTGCTTTTCTTCCTTCAAACGATTGATCTCACCAGACATTTTAGCTTTTTGCTCTTTCCTGCTCTCTCTTTCTGCCTCCAGTGCACGAAGAATATTCTCTTTTTCTTTCATCTGAGTTTGCTTTTCTTCCTTCAAACGATTGATCTCACCAGACATTTTAGCTTTTTGCTCTTTCCTGCTCTCTCTTTCTGCCTCCAGTGCACTAAGAATATTCTCTTTTTCTTTCATCCGAGTTTGCTTTTCTTCCTTCAAACGATTGATCTCACCAGACATTTTAGGTTTTTGCTCTTTCCTGCTCTCTCTTTCTGTCTCCAGTGCACGAAGAATATTTTCTGTTTCTTCGTTGCATTTGTTGAAGTTTGTTAGGTCCATCTTGGCATCCAGCATATCCCGAAACTTTTCCTCTAGCTTTTTAGCCCTGTTTTTAATTCCGATGTCTATTTTATCATAGAGCATTTCCAGTGCTACTTCTAATTTCGACTTTTCCTCCTCCTTGCTGCAGGAATCTGTCACAGGACGCACTTCAGGATGGTCGTCTTTTATTCCCTCCGGTTCTTCTAATTCTTGCTTTCCCATGGTTACGTCTTTGAAGACACTTACTTCCTTTGATTCATTGGGCCAAATAGGCTGGTCTTGTTTACCACTGGCCGTTCACTCAGATATCCGCACTTCTGTATTTCGAGTACTGACCTCTGGACGGCAGATCCCCTGCCCCTTCTGAGGCGGTCCCGATGACCTGCTAAATGGGCTCTCAGTGGTATAGTCCTTTTTTCTATTGGGATAGTTTTTAAATTCCTTTGGTTGGCAGTTAATAGGTCCTGAACTATGATACTCCTATGGTCGAGATAATTCTTTTTCACTGTGGAACCGAATTGTAGGCATTTGGCAGTATAATAGTTTGGAACACAATTGACAATATTTTCTTCAAGTGTGTTCAATTTTTGGTCATCATTAGTCTCCTCTTCGCACATCCCATCCATTCCCTGAAGGTATAACTTACTTTTCATGAGATTCTCTGGGTAGACGTTAATTCCTCATGTAGATCTCCACGCAATTTGCCTCCCTCTATTGCGAATGGATTATCTTCTTGTTCATTTTCCTTATTACATAAAACTTTAATAGTTTCAACAACTTCTAATTGTCCGCGTTTCTCCTCGAGGCGAGAGATATTCCTCTTTGTTATAAAAGATATCACTGTTCTGAACAGTGTAAATAACTGCATAATATCTTGGAAAAAATTTCCAGAACCACACACAATAAAACACTTTGTATTAGCCATTATTTTTGTGCTCTGAAACACTGCTTGAGATAGCTATGATTTAAAAAAAAAAATTATCTTTGGGATCCGACGTCTTCAAAGTCTTCAAAGCTTCATTCAACGACTCCTGAAGACCTGCAGCCAAGGAAGGAAGACTAACCTGACATAGTTAAAGAACGATTTCTACCAAAGATTTCTGAAGACCTAGAGCCAATCAAACGGAGTTTCCGAAAGAAATCTTCAAAGTCTTCAACGTTTGCGTCAGCAATTCCTGAAAACCTGCACCCAAGGAAGGAATACTTCCCCGGCAGAGGGAATGAAAGAATTCTACCGAAGATTTCTGAAGACCTAGACTCAATCAAGAAGAGTTTCCGAAAGACATCTTCAAAGACTTCAAAGCTTCCGTCAACAATTCCTGAAGACCTGCAGCCAAGGAAGGAAGACTTCCCCTGCAGAGAGAATGAAAGAATTCTAACGAATACGTAGACTCAATCAAGAAGAGTTTCCGAAAGAAATCTTCATTGTCTTCAACGTTTCTGTCAACAATTCCTGAAGACCTGCAGCCAAGGAAGGAAGACTTCCCCTGCAGAGAGAATGAAATTCATGAAGACCTATAGCCCATCAAGCAGTTCCTGGCCAGAGAAAAAAAAAGAAATGAATCGATCTCAGGGAGAATTCGGAATAAATAGATGATGAGGATGAATTATAAGAAAATTATCGAAAACATTATGAAAATTTTAAATTAAAATTGCGCGTAATTAAAATCAATTATTGTGACAAATTAATCGATAAAAACTTGTAAGAATTAACGTTTTTTTCATCTAGTCTTCCTGGAGACTTTGAAAGATCGCTGACTAACAAATTGCTTTCGATCCAATTCCTTCTTTTATTGGCGTTAATCTTCTCAAGGAGTCAAGGGTATTGATGTGTTCTCTCTCTCTCTCTCTCTCTCTCTCTCTCTCTCTCTCTCTCTCTCTCTCTCTCTCTCTCTGCAAGAGGTTTAGGCGTAATATTCCTAATACAAAAAAGCAGGTAAATGAATATACGTAGGTAACAATAATAATATATTAATTTACCTGCTTCTTTGTCTGTTAGAAGGATTACGTCAAAACCTCCTGCAGAGAGAGAGAGAGAGAGAGAGAGAGAGAGAGAGAGAGAGAGAGAGAGAGAGAGAGAGAGAGAGAGTGTGTGTTTGTCTGTCTACTAACTGATATTATTTAAGTTAATATCAGGACGTACTTCAAGATATTGTCACTGAATATAGTTATAATGAATAATTGATTCATTACAGTTTTTTTTAGATATCACTCATCACTATTGGAATATAAAACAATAAGAATTAGAATATATATATATATATATATATATATATATATATATATATATATATATATATATATATATATATATATATATATATATATATATATATATATATATATAGTTCATTCTTCCTATTAAGGAGGTATGAAATCTTAAATATCAAATATTATTAGCTAAGCTAACCACCCTAGTTGGGAAAGCAGGCTTTTATAAGCCTAAGGGTTCCAACAAGTAAAATAGCCCAGTGAGGAAAGGAAATAAACTACAAGAGGAGTTTAAGAACAATAACATTAGAATAAATCTTTCATATATAAACTATTAAAAAGTTCAAAATAACAAGTAAAGGAAAAAAAAGATTGAATGTTGTGCCCGAGTGTAATTTTTGTATAATTTAAGGAAGATTATATTGAATAAAATGATTTAAAACAGTAAAACATAATGAAGAGAATTATAGGAACGAGTGGCGGTCTCTGATTGGCTGAAGCAAATCTTGGACTTTGTCGACTAATTTTAGGGAATTTGTGGGGGACATTTTAACTGTTGGAAGCACACAATATGAATAGTTGCCTTTTTACTTGCGTATGACTCTCAATACGAGTATCATCATTAATATTACTAGCTATTCTACAACCTTAGTTCAAAAAGCAAGATGCTATAAGCTCAAGGGCCCCAACAGGGTAAAATAGCCCAGTGAGGAAAGGAAATAAGGAAACACCAACATATGCTCGTTTGGAAAAATCTATATTTCGCTTATGGTTTCATAAACATATGGATTAGGAGTAAATATAGAGCACATAATAAACTATAGAAGAGACAACAGTATATGCTTTGTATTACCATCACAAAAAAATGCAAATTAAGAAAACAAGGGGAAAATTACCTCCGATCTAGGGATATTTCAGGGCTTGTCTAGAAATGTTTTAGGCAGCTGCGGCTGAAATTGGATAAATAATTACTCATAAAAGATATATCAAGAGTCATTAAGACTTCTGTAATTGAAGAATATTATTAAGCCTTGGCCTAATTCAAGGCCTGAGACTAAATATTTATGTTAAGAGCCTTTCATTGGTTTGCACCAAAATTAAAAACAGGAAATGCAAAAAGCCATTCTGATGAGAACGAATTATAATGTTGTTCGCGCAGTACTGATCGAAATAATTTCATGATATATCTATATTTTACATTTTTATGTGAATTTTCATTAAAAACCCATCAAAATTTAGATTCTGTTACAAAAATATTATAAATTATACATTTATCAAAAAGATTTAAATTTACTCGCGAATTTGAATATTTCTATATGGGATAACTAATTGTATAAAAATTTGTGTCCCTAAAATCGAAAGGTTAATTTGCTTCTGTGCAACTTGGACGGAACGAGAAAGGAGCAGAGGAAATCCCAAGGGATTCAAATTTTCATTGACAATTTAAATAAGCTAATTGAAATATAGAATCATATAGAACAAAGCCAAAGATGAAGAAATAAGGATGAGTGCCACATTAACTATCCACAAAAGTTGAATCGGTAGAAATTCAAAAGATCAAACTTGCAGCAAATGTTTATGTTGAACTGGCTGGAATAAGTCTTTTTATAGTTTATATACGAAAGATGTTTTAATTTTGTTACCGTTCTTAAAATTCTTAATTTACATCCTTCATTACTTCTCATATAGTTTATTTAGTTCCTTATTTCCTTTCCTCATTGGGCTATTTTTCTCTGTTGGAGCCCATGGGCTTATACCCTCCTGCTTTTCCAACTAGGGTTGTAGCTTAGCTTGTAATAATAATAATAATAATAATAATAATAATAATAATAATAATAATAAACGCATTTTATGTAAACAATTCGAAATATTTTTTAGTTTACAGTAAGAACATTAGATTTTAAAAGATATTATTTATACATTATAATCTGGAGTTGTGCTTCCAAAAGCACAACTCAAAACTTCAACATTTGTATCCATGATCCATATTTGATGCTGCTCTTAGTCCAAAGGGTTCGTAAAAGATCGTTTTAAAAACAATTGAAAACAGGAAAGTAAAACACTAGACCTACATAGTCGTTCCGTTTGGGTTACAAGTGAAATTTCACGAAGTGTTTAATTAGATATACGAACGCAAAAAAAAGGAAAAAAAAACTATTCACGTGGAAAGGATAATATTGAATTGAATTTAAGCTTATGATTATTGTTAAAAAAGATCATAGAATTGAGATGAAGCCAAGTCATGCCAATCCCCTCTTTTCCTGATCAGAGCATACATCTTCCCTTCTTATATGTAGCCTAGGCCTACATAATGTCACTAGCTATAACAAACCCTCTACGAAGCTTTGGACCGACAGACGAGTGCTAGCTGTTATTCTCTGGAGTACTTTACAGATAGGGAGAATAAAAAGGGAAAAAAAGATAGGATACAGATAATGAAAAGGGGAAAGTATGGACGGTGCTACTATAGCTTGAGGTCTACCTCCCGTTAGCACTATAGCGTGAGGTCTACCTCCTGTTAGCACTATAGCGTGAGGTCTACCTACCGTTAGCACTATAGCGTGAGGTCTACCTCCTGTTAGCACTATAGCTTGAGGTCTACCTCCCGTTAGCACTATAGCGTGAGGTCTACCGCTGAATTATTCGTCCCTCATAGATAAAAAAACATTTCATACATTTTTTTAAGAAAAAAACACTCAATTTAAATATATTTTAGAAATGTCTTAAAATGATAATTGGAATTTTAATTACATTGAAAAAAATAATAAAGGTAAAAATAAACGTGTTATCATATCTTTCCATATTTATTCTAGCAATACAAAACAATAAACACTTAATTGAAACATATCTTAGAAATGACTTAAATAGATAATTGGATTTCTAATTACATTGAAAAAAAAGGAATAAAGGTAAAAATAAATATGTTATCGGTCTACTGCTAAATTATTCGCCCCTCATTGATAAAACACATTTCATCCACTTGTTTAAGCAATAAACACTTAATTTAAACATATCTTAGAAATGACTTAAATAGATCATTGGATTTCTAATTACATTAAAAAAAGGAATAAAGATAAAAATAAACATGTTATCATATATTTCCATACATTTATCCTAGCGGTACACACTTCGTACATCTTCTAAGAAAGACACAAATAGATCATTGAAATTTTTTCTCATCACCTTCCAGCAAAAATAAAGATGAGACTGGAACAGCTGACGACCAACACCTCGCATTAATCTCTTCAGAATCATCGTTTTAGCGTCCAACCACGATCGCTCAATTGCCTGTGTGTGTGCTCCTGTCGCTGGATCCACATAATATTGCTGGTGGTTCACTGTAGAATGCTGGTACCCCATGGCATTTAGGTTGCGGAAGGTCCAAGCTTGTCGCGTGGTAGACCTCACCCTCCGCCTGGGTAGGCGACATATGGCGGTAGACCTCACGCTATAGTAGCACCTCTCTCTCTCTCTCTCTCTCTCTCTCTCTCTCTCTCTCTCTCTCTCTCTCTCTCTCTCTCTCTCTCTCTCTCTTAGTGTGTATGTATATATAGTATATATGTACATGTATATAGATATGTATTTATATATACAGTGTATGTGTATTTATACATGCACTATATATATATATATATATATATATATATATATATATATATATATATATATATATATATATATATATATGAATATGTATCTCTCTCTCTCTCTCTCTCTCTCTCTCTCTCTCTCTCTCTCTCTCTCTCTCTCTCTCTCTCTCTCTCTCTCTCTCTCTCTCTCTCTCTCTATATATATATATATATATATATATATATATATATATATATATATATATATATATATATATATATATATATAATGTATGTATATATATAATGTGTATATATATATGTGTGTATATATAGCATATATATATATATATATATATATATATATATATATATATATATATATATATATATATATATATATATATATATATATATATATATGAAATGTATATATATATGTACTGTATATATATGTATGTATATATATATATATATATATATATATATATATATATATATATATATATATATATATATATGAAATGTATATATATATGTACTGTATATATATGTATGTATATATATATATATATATATATATATATATATATATATATATATATATATATATATATATATATATATATATATATATGTATACATATATATTTTATATGTATATATATACATATACACGTATATATATGTATATATATACATATATATATATATATATATATATATATATATATATATATATATATATACATAATATAAATATGTATATAAACTAGGCAATGAATTGCACTGTAATATAAAATGGATAATAAGCAACATATTAAAGAAAAAAAAATTTTGGCCCTTAATAATCCGCCATGATACCATTGCTTGCTTTGATTCAGGTAAATAACCAATTTCTTTTTTCGCAGACTCTTCTGGGGTTTTGGTGGAGCAGGTGACCCTCAGTAAACAAAGGGCAAGAAGTCTCGACAAGATGATCAAGATGTCTGGCTGGTTTGCCTTGGGTAACAAGGTAGGTATAAATATTTAGTTTTTTTTTTTAACCAGGTGTTCCTTTTTTTTTCTTAGAAAGAGTTAGTTTTGGTTGAGGATGGAGCTGACCAGACTTTCTTTGAGATCCTGATAACATATTGTATATATTGAATTGATAAATACTTTAATATTCAATTGGGACTTACTGGACTTTCTGTGGCCCCTGACAACATATATTTCAATTGCTAATTAATTTACTTTAATATTCAATTGGAAATGAAAAGACTTTCTTTGGGCCCTGACTAATATGATTTGAATAGATAGTTACTTTAATATTCAACTGAAACTGACTGGACTCTATATGGTCCCCTGACATCATATATTTTTAATTGATAATTAATTTACTTTAATATTCAATTGGAACCGACTAGACTTTCTTTTGGACCCTGACAACATATATTTCGATTTGATTTATTAATTCAGTATTCAATTGACATATGTTGGCATAATCTGACTTTAGTGATGGCTTTATATTCATTGAATTTCTTCTGCGATCTATGAAATTATCTGATAGATTTTCATGATCCCTTAAAGAAAAGGTTTAACAATTGAACTATTTCTCAAGAAAATTATTATTATTATTATTACTAGCCAAGCTACAACCCTAGTTGGAAAAGCAAGATGCTAAAATCCCAAGGGACCCAACAGGGAAAAATAGCCCAGTGAGGAAAGGAAATAAGAAAATAAATAAATAATGAGAATAAATTAACAATAAATCATTCTAAAAACAGTAACAACGTTAAAACAGATATGTCATATATAAACTATTAACAACGTCAAAACAGATATGGTATATATAAACTTCAAAAAGACACATGTCAGCCTGTTCAACATAAAATAGATGATTTTTAATTTTATTCTATTTGATATGAAGAAATATCTATATACAAAAGATGTTATGTCAATTAATAATGACCTTGGAATTAAGGGACCTGGAAACATTACATTTTTAAGGTCAAATAAATGTTTGAAAGACATTCATAAAAAGCTTCAAATGTCAAGTGAATGTTTGAAAGATATGAAAAAACTACAAAGGTCAAATAAATGTTTGAAGATACGAAAAAGCTTCAAAAGTTAAGTGAATGTTTGAAAGATACAAAAAAGGTTTCATATTCCAAACGAAAAATCTTTCTATTTGGGTGAATACAAATGGTTTGAATTAATATCTTGGTCCAATCGAGCAAGGTACAAATCATGAAGGTATAATTCAATCGTTTAACTGTTTGATTTAAACCACGTTATCTTTGTTGGCCTCTGATTATGTCCTGTAGAGTTTGAATTTATCAAGTTACACCGTAATGACGTAAATGAAACTCAAATTATTTCCTTCCTTAGCATAATCTATTTATGCATTTTTTTCTTGGATTGAAAGACATTTAAACGTGAGATTTCGAGACTCATTCTCTTCGTGCAATATGTATATGTTGTTTTTTTTTTGCATTTTTTCTTTCGTGCTGTGCAAGTCTTTTAATAGATCAGCGAGTCCCCAAACATTATCAAATAAATCAATTATGCAAGAACACTTGTACCATATCAGACTAATACTGATTTTATCCCTTATTAAACACAACTGATTTATATATCTTTAATGGAAATCAAGTATGAAAAAATGGCTGCTACATTAAAAAATTATAATGTAGAAGACTGGACGCAAGCTACTTTGATCTCTATTGGTATATTCACAAGGATGAGAGTAAAAATGTTATTAGAATTCTTCTTCCTCTTCTTCTTCTTCTTCTTCTTCATCTTCTTTGTCTGCATCTTTTCCCACTTTTATGTGGGGTCGATGTATCTTTCCAGCGTTCTCCATCTACCTCTGTCCCACACTTCATTAGGAAATCAGCTGATTCAGAAGCCTAATTAATTTCCTCTTTTCTCAAAGACTACGCATGCGCATTTGCCCTTTTTTGGGGAAAATTAAACTTTCCACTCTCATATATCTAAAGATAAAGGTTTAGGACTTTGTATCGCAGTATTTGAAGAAGATACATCACCGATTAAGATAAGTGTGAGAGGGGGGGGGGTGATAAATGCTCATCCCACGCAAATGACCACAGTAGGAGATCAAAGGTTTAAGGTTTAAAGGCCACTCATGAATGGCAAGAGCAAGGAACAGTGACATTACCCTATCGAGCAGGACAATGCCCTAGAGACTGATCATATATACATATGATCAGCGCCCAAACCTCCCTCTCCACCCAAGCTAGGGCCAAGGAGGGCCAGGCAATGGCTGCTGATGACTCGGCAGATAGACCAATTGGCTCCCCCAAACCCCCATCCTATTCTCACAAGGATGGTGTGATTGCAGCGACCAAAGAAACTAACGAGTTTGAGCGGGACTCAAACCCCAGACTGGCTATCACCAGTCAAGGACGTTAACACATCAACCACCACAAAGTGGTTTTTCTATTGCTCAGGTACACAGGGGTGTAGTTGATACACAGGTAAGTGGATTGGAATGCTGGTTGAACGTGAGGAATACTGCGCGAAAGGTATTTTTAGAATCATGTTGGCGGTAAAGGTCCAGTCACACATGCATGTTTAGGCCAGCCGTATTATCACGTATCAAAAGGTGCACGTATAACGTCAGTACAACGCAGTTCGCTGGTTCGTGCAACGCAGTAATTGTGGAAACGTCCCAGCAACCTAGGACGTACCTTGCCGTATGAACGGTACCTCGTGGATACCTGGCGGTACGGCGAGGGCCACGTATATTGTGGGCAGCTCACAATATACGTGGGTCGTCACGTATCCGTGATTGTACTTGACTATACGTTGGGCGCACGGGAGGCCAACCTAGGGGCAACCGGAACATACGTGAACATACGTAATGTATAACGTCAGTGCTAAGGAAGCCCAACGCCATCTTCACGTATTGTGGCTGTTTCCCCGCCAAACACGCCAACCCACGTCACCGCCAGGTAGCGTTAAGGCAGCGGCGCGGCAACGTGGCTTCAGTGTGACAGAGAGAGCCGTACGGCTGGCCTAAACATGCATAAAAAAAAAACCCTAAAACACGAAGAAACAAAGGAGCTACCAAATATAGTAAAACCAGAGCAAGTGTGAAACTTCATCCCGATAATAACCATTCGATTTCGGTTATTATTATTATTATTATTATTATTATTATTATTATTATTATTATTATTAAATGCTAAGCTACAACCCTAGTTGGAAAAGCAGGATGCTATAAGCCCAGGGGCCCCAACAGGGAAAATAGCCCAGTGCGGAAAGGAAATAAGGAAAAATAAAATATTTTAAAAATAGTAGTTGGATGGTGAATGACTGTCAGGTACCGCCCAGCACCCTTTTTATACCTGGGAGTATAGAGGAGGCATGCCTGGCACCAACCTCGCGCTGATATACCTCTGACGAAAGTCTGACGTAGCTCTGACGTTGCTCTGACGTAGCTCTTATGTAGCTCTGACGTAGCTCTGACGGCACTTGACGTACCACCTACGTCACCATACCTAGTAAAGACGTTATGCTTGCGTGACCCTTCACGTACTACCTGGAAGTATGTCCATACAGTAGGTCCACATAACGTATGCACAACGTAAGTACAACGCACAACGGCTGCCACTCACGCACTACGTCACACTAACGCAGTACTAACGTCATACTGACGTGCGTAGGTGCAACGTAGGTGCAACGTTGTGCGGCACAATTCAATACCTGTGTGGGCGTGGTTAAAAACGCACGTTTGGCCGCGTATGGGCATACGGGAGGACATACCGGGTGAGAACATGCATGTGTGACTCTACCTTAAGGTGTGGATTTTGGAATCATCATCAATATCTCCACCTACGCCTATTGACGCAAAGGGCCTCGGTTAGATTTCGCCAGTTGTCTCTTATCTTGAGCCTTTAATTCAACACTTCTCCATTCATCATATCCTACTTCACGCTTCATAGTCCTCAGTCATGTAGGGCTGGGTTTTCCAACTCGGCTATTGCCTTGTGGAGCCCAACTGAACGTTTTTTTTTTTTTTTTTTTTTTTTTTTTTTTTTTTATGAATTACACATGTACACTTATAATTCATAATATATATACTTCATAGTATATTTACATAAATAATCTTTTATGAGCTAATATTTCAATGATTATACCTCATTAATCCTTTCTCCTTCCAATAATATTTCTTTTTTGCATATTCCATTCTCATCATCTCTGTCCTCTTGGAGAGTGCGAAGAGCACGCTCAAACCATCTCCATCTATCCCTGCATGATAAACGTTATTGAAGTGACAGTCGAAATCTCTCATAAATGACTGTAATTTTTTCACAGTGATGTTCTCTTAAAACCTGTCTTGGATGAAACCACATGCATGAAAATGGATTGTAGGAAACTTTAGAAGTCACGAGTGACGATGAGTAAGGATAAAAGAATGCGGTTATACTGGGTGCGTTTTCCTATAGTGTTGCGCAATTTAGGAGTGGAAGAAAAATAGGAAATTCCAAATTAAATTCATAGCCGTCTCTCCTGGAGAGATACCATACCCGCTATATAATAAAGAGCAAGTGTCTGGCTCTATAATTTCTTTCCGGTCACGCTCAGCTCTCCCCATCCCTCGGGTAGGGGGAGAGGGAGTTATCATACCCTGGTGAAATGGGGTTGTGTGTGTCATTTTTGACGGGACGCGTACGTTGGTATATATATATATATATATATATATATATATATATATATATATATATATATATATATATATATATATATATATATATATATATATATATATACCGGTATACATTATGTATAATCTATGTATACATATATGTACGCATACACATTTATACATATACAGTGTATATACACCTTCAAGTGGTGAAAGGGCTTGTGTATCGCCATGATCAGTAAAGCTGTACTAGTCAGGGACACCCATACTAGGTTGGTTTTCTGTGAGTGATCAGACTAAAGTTTCCTCCACCATCACCAATCCGCTATGACCAGCTTTTTTGTGATGGAAATTTCCAAACCCCAGACATGACTATTATTATTATTATTATTATTATTATTATTATTATTATTATTATTATTATTACTTGCAAGCCACAACCCTAGTTGGAAAAACAGGATGTTATAAGCCCAGAGACCCAAACAGGGAAAATAGCTGAGTGAGAAAAAGAAAAAAGGAAAAATAAGATATCTTATTGAACAGTAACAACATTAAAATAAATATTTCCTATATAAAACTTTAACAAAACAAGAGGAAGAGAAATTAGATAGAATAGTGTGCCCTAGTGTATGCTCAAGCAAGAGAACTCTAACCCAAGACAGTGGAAGACCATGGTACCGAGTCTATGACACTACCAAGACTAGAGAATAATGGTTTGATTTTGGAGTGTCCTTCTCCAAGAAGAGCTGCTGACTATTCGGTGTGTGAATGTGTAAGCAAAGGGAAAGGAAACCGTAACCATAGAGAAGGATCCAATGTAGTATTGTCTAGCCAGCTAAAAGACCCTATTACTCTCTAGTGGAAAGATCTCAACGGTTGGCTGATGCTTAGGCCAACCTACTACCTTTATCCTGCAGTGGACTAAAAACGACTGTATCTGCAGTTGTTGATATATATGCATGCATAAATTGATTGCCTATACAAAACTTAACTGCACGGGACACATTGATAATTCTACGTACAACACAAATTACCTGCTGAGTCACGATCACTTCGATAAGGCGTTTTTGATTAGATATCGAAGGGTTTGTGCCAGTACATGTGGATGCATTCGATTAGTCTTGATCGTGCTGCGGTGGCGGTTGGAGGTGGGCAGATGCCTGTCCTTTGAGAACGACCAAAACAAGACGCTCCAACAGCATCCGAAGATACGAACAGATTTACTACTGTCTCGCTGTTTCTGTTCGGTTATGTATCCTTCGCTGGCGAATACGAGGAGATTCAGGATATCCGTTCAGGAATCCCAGTTAGGATTTTAGTGGGCT
>NC_090742.1:14825823-14830823 GCF_036898095.1 Palaemon carinicauda
AGACCACTTTACATACATACATACATACATACATACATACAGTATATTGTAATGTATAGCATTTTCACCTTTTGAAAGATTAAGATTTAGAAGGAAACCGATCAAAAACAGAAACATAAGCATTGTTAACTACATTTATTTAGGAGATCATGTAGATAATGCAAAATCAGCTATCCCATCAGCAGGGCTGTAAACCAAGAATATAAGCAAACTGATACACATTGAGGTAATCAAGTGCTTTAGAGTTGGGGATAGTTGTTTAATAAAGAGAGGCTCAAGAGAAAGTAAAGAATAGAATTAAGGGGACTTATGTATTTTAAAATCATAACGAGGTGTTAATGACCGACAGGGTAGTTACCTGTCAGCAGCGGGTAGGCTACCGACCCCCTCCACCCGCTGGCTAACTGACAACTTGCCCAGATATCACTCCACCTGCTGGCTCACTGACAACTTGCTCAGATAATCAGCTGTCAGGGAGAGCAGATTTTCTCTCCGGCTGGGAATATTAGGAAGTTAAATTATTTTGCTTTTCCTCTTTTCAGCATATTTAACTTTGAGTGGTTGTCTTGCAGTTACTTATGCCTTCTAAAATGTGGAAATGCCTTGGAGTACCGACGAAGACTTGCTGTACTTTAATGAATGTGGTAGCTGTAGACCCACACCGGACATGCCCTACTTTGAGAGAGCATTGTTGTACTCGGGAATCACCTCATGGGAAAGGTCGAGAGTGGTCTTCCTCTAAGTGGGAGATGTACGTCAGGAGGATAAACAAGTCAAAAAGGGATTCTTTGTCTCCTGAGTCTTCCTCAAAGTCGAAGAAATCAGGCAACCTTCTTTAACCATGGGTACTTTTCCTTTGGACTTTTTTCAATTGGGCTTCTCAGGCACTGACCGAATAAGAGTGGTGACAAGTTAACCATAGGACAAGGCCAAGGGCAAGGGGGTCCTTCTGTTTCCCTTGGGGCAGCCATCTTATTTACTGATCTTGGATGCATTGCAGTTGCTGTGGTACAAGTTTGGAATAGAAGGTCTTCAATTGTAGGATAAACTAGCAGGCCATAGGAGTGGGTCACCAACCGGAAGTCTCAACTGTTCCAGTCAACGAACCTTAAGTGTCAACCAAGAAACCATTCAGCCCCTTTAGAGCCTGTGGTGGGAGAAGTCTCGCCTGCACCATTTTCCTTTTCAGGGGATGAATGAGCAAGTGAATAACCCTCACCCTTCAAGGAGTTCTCTTCCCTTAGATCTCTGTGAGACCTCACAATGCTGCACCTTAGCCTTTGCAAGATCTTTCCTCTGTGGAGGGGGATCATAGGTTAGCCTCACATAAGTGATCCTACTTGTCACCATCCTCTACAGGTTCTCCAAATACAATTTATTTTTCAGGCAAACTTCCAAACAGGCCTCTTCCAGACATGCATCACCATCGCTCATCTCTTCCAGGCAATCCCCTTTAGACAGGCTCTCTCCTAAGAACATGTCTCTCCTGTGCACCTCACCCAAACGTGCTCCTCATTCTAAGCAAGTATCTCCTAGACACGCTTCTCATTCTACTGTTTCTTCAGGACGTACACAGCACACTTCCTTTTTTCAGGATTTCAGATTCCAAGCAAGAGACTACCATCCCTTTATCTCTGCGCTCACCTTCCAGATGCGTATTGCTACCAAGCACTTCCTCAGTACACACCTCTCCCTGGCGCACCTCAACTTCTGATAAGATTTCTTACAGATGTGCTTCTCCTATAGGAGTTTCTCCTACACAGGCTGTACACTGACATGCTCCAGCTGGACGCGTTCCTGTACATAACTCATTTGAACTAGCCTTACCAAGTGCTCGCCATCAAAGCATACTGTGTCCAGAAGGCAACCTTTCAGGTGGGACTCGCTGACCTCCAAATAAATTTAAGAATGTGCCTCCCCTGAGCTCGCTTCATGCTCTTCCATGGGAATCTCCAAGTCATCTCCTTCTGAGCACACTAGGCGTATACTTTCAGACTACATTAGACACATAACCCAAGACCATGCTAGAACATACAAGGTGCATCATGCTAGAATGCACTAGGAGACATTCTCTTGAGAGAGAAGACTAGGTGAGCTTTACCAAATCCTCCCAAGTGAACTGATTCAGAGCTTGATAGATTTGCTTTGCCATATCCTGCTAAATGCCCCTCAATGGGTAGGTCAGAATAAGAGTAACACCTCAGATCCCACTCTGAATGGATTGAACGTTTTCTGTCCAGGCACCTGGCTGAAATATGGTCACTGGAACTCTTCTTTTCTGAGGATAAGGCCAAGCAACCATCCTCTCTCCATTGATGCATAAGATTCCAGACGAATTGTCTACTCTTTGCCTATTGCTTCACCAACATTGGATCCCAGACTATTAAGATCAGATCTGGAGTTTGATCCAGATGATGTAGACAGGTGACTAGCACAAAGTTAAAGATTCAGACCAGGGTGTTGATGACACCTCCCCGAGGAGACTCATGAGTAAGGTCGCATACATAGTGGATGTCTCCAGTTAGAGAGATCATTTGTGTTGACAATTATAGGTTGTTGCTTATGGAATTTGATTTTGACTGCTCCCCACCTCTCAAGAGGTCCAAGAAGGAATTTGGAAGGGAATGCCTAGAACAAGAAAGGGACGTTCCTAACACAATGAGGGCCCTTCAAGCCATCTCTCTCCAATGGCAGCTTCTGACAGAGTAAGGACTGGAACACAGTTCCTAAGTCTTCATCCCCACAGATCTGAAGATGCCTAAGGACATTCCTGTGTATCTTACTAAGGATCCTCTAGGGACTTCTTTGCTCATTGAAGCTCCCTTTCCTCCGTTAGGAGAGGTGGGGAGAAATTTTAGTATTATTCAAGACGTAAGATACCGACTTTGACTAAGAGGACTCCTAAAATCCCGGACACCGAGGAATGCGTGTTGGACTTGATCTCTTCAAGTTCTTCAATGCATCAGCTGGGTCAACAGTTTGGGAGAGCCAATGTTTTCTTCTCCCAAAAGCAGCGATCGACCTGCTCTGCAGTACCCCTTGTCTAGAGCTCCATTGGTCAGTCCTGGCCAGATAAACATTGGGCAAGGTCAATGCTCAGGTTTGCGGGGAGAGAACCCGAGAGTCTTCATATTTGATTTCTACTTAACTTTCCCCTCTCTTTGTGGATCAAGCAGTGGCTACAATGATACCCGGATTTGCAGCAGAATGGTTGATGGCAGTGGCTGAGGCCTCAGGGATGGAAACCACAGCCATGGCCACCATGCATGTGGACTCTTGGATTAACCACTGGTCAGTGATGGTCGGCTTCCTAGCCAACACAGAGAACTTTCCCACTCCTGATAAGAAGAAAGCTTTTAAGAATATCTTCCTTACGGGAGCTCGGGCGGTCGTGTTCTTGATGCACGAATTGGCCTACCAATTGGCGAATTAAGTACTTAAGAGGCAAGAGGCAGTGGCATCAAAGTTCCTCAAACACTATCGGTCGCTGAGAAGGATTAAACATACCTAACTCATCAATTCAGGGTCCTTCACTCTTTCCAGTGGATACTCTCTCCATGGGACCTGCTGGAGCAGCCCAGCAGGTGACCTAAGTGTCTTGGCTACTCTCACAAGATCATTAACTTCTGGTCGAGGACAGAGATTACGAGTTAGTCTAGGATGAAATTTAAAAATGACTGGCTTTCCTTTTCCTTCCAATCTTCACCTCTCTTGGGGCTACAGCATTCAGAACCTCACCAGCTGGACTCTATTTGGTTAACAGATAAGTTGTTTCATCTTTTAGCTGTTCTGTATTCATACATGGGATAGAGTGATGTATCCAGGCAAACCTAAAAATCATAAAAGGTTTTCAAAGAACTTCAACTTCATTATTGGTTTTGCTAAGTGTCGGTCATTAACACCTCGTTTTATATTTCTAACTGCCGTATCCTCAGCTTCACAGTTATCGTTCTCCTATGTAAAGGATATAGGTTTGTATAGTTAGGAAAATAAGTTACTTAAAAAAATTGCCAAATGTGTATATATATATATATATCATATATATATGTATATATATATATGTATATTTTATATATATATATATATATATATATATATATATATATATATATATATATATATATATATATATATATATTTATATAGATATAATCATCATCATCATCATCGCCTCCTACGCCTGTTGACGTAAAGGGCCTTGGTTAGATTTCGCCCGTCGTCTCTATCTTGAGCTTTTAAATCGATACTTCTCCATTCATCATCTCCTACTTCAAGCTTCATAGTCCTCAGCCCTGTTGGCCTGGGTCTTCCAACTCTTCCAGTGCCTTGTGGAGCCCAGTTGAAAGCTTAGTAAACTAATCTCTCTCTGGGAGTGCGAAGAGCATGCCCAAACCATCTCCATCTACCCCTCTCATGAATGGTATAAAAACTGTCAAAATAAACTCGTGGAAACGTTGAAGAAATTATTTATTCATGAAAGTAGGTACTTTATCTTTAAAACCAAAACCCATATATAAATAAAAAAAAATGTAAACGTTCAATTCCGAAGTATCAAACAGTTTATAGCTATAAATAAATGAAAAATTTAATCCAAGCAATTAACAGGTGTACAGAAACACACCTGCGTTGTAATCGTGTAGCAGCTTACATGTAAAAATTTCCGCTTAATGTTGATTTTGATATATCTATTGCTATCTATGAAACACACACACACACGCACACACACTAACACACGCACACACACTCACACGCACACACACTCACACGCACACACACACACACACACACACACACACACATATATATATATATATATATATATATATATATATATATGTGTGTGTGTGTGTGTGTGTGTGTATGTTTATGCAAATGTATGTATATAAATAGGTCTAAATATACATGCAAGTTTTTGGGGTATATCAGTATATATATATATATATATATATATATATATATATATATATATATATATATATATATATATATATATATATATA
>NC_090742.1:14843323-15010823 GCF_036898095.1 Palaemon carinicauda
ATTTTGAAGTATTGAACTTTAACCCTCCAGGAGAAGTGTTAAAACTCACAACTATCCAATCTTTGATATAGAAGTGAAGGAATCAACCTTAGATGTCATGATGCCAGATAACCTTTAATCAATCAATGAATCTTCCATGCCTCTGGCATCTACTTAAGCATTCATTGTTCCACTTACTCTATTTACCTTCATAGTATTTATTTTGCTTACGTTTAATTTTCAACTTTCTCTTCCAATAGCACTTTCAACCTCATAGTTACCAGTTTTGGGAATTTCTCGACACTGTTACCAATTCACGGCTTAATTTCTTATCCCAAAACTTAGCACCTACATCTCGGTAGCCAACATCTGTATCTCAACATCTATATCTTGGGACCTAAACCTTTTCAGGGCACTAAACTACTAATCATCTTGAATACATTACTTGAGTATATTCCCCATTTTAGAACATTCACAACTTTCTGTTCTTTCAGGCATTTCGACGGGAGATCTACGCACGGTACGGCAAAAAGGCGGAGGATTACGAACCTAAGAAAAAGGAGGATAAAAACAAGAAAAAGAGTAAAAGTGATGTTTCTCCTGCTGGTAAAGAAAGTGGAGGAGGAGGAGGAGGAGGAGGAGGAGGAGGAGGTGGAGGAGGAGGAGGTGGAGGAGGAGCAGCAGCAGCAGAAGGAGCAGCAGGAGGACAGACTAATAAAGTGAATGTGAAGATCGTCCAGAGCCCAAAATCTGCGAACCAAAAGTTACCTCTAATGGTGACTAAAATCCGCGAAGCATTACAAAATATCAAAATCTGATATCGGTTTTAATAACAGAGTTAAAATTTCTATTTATAATCGATTTATGACAAATATAATTTATTTATATTCTATAAATTACACGTTATTTTAAACTATTCATGCTTATTTAATTTCCCTTGAGGAAAGTGGAATATTTTTATATAAATTTAAATATTTTTTATAGTGTTTTTGTATTCTGAGAGAGAGAGAGAGAGAGAGAGAGAGAGAGAGAGAGAGAGAGAGAGAGAGAGAGTTTATCTTACATTCGAAAGGCATAATGATTAGATATTTACAGATTTTTTTATTCGTATCTTAGGTAAGTATATTTTTTTCACGAGACGCAATTGGTATCGAAGTTGAAAAAATTACACATTTAAACTTCGTACACTTATACAAACCTGTGGAAAGAACGCCGTTTTATATAATTATATTTACTTGGTAAATTTTTAAAAATGTGTTACTCATTCGTGTGGTAACATGAAACCCAAAACATTTAATTCTCCGATGATGTGGAATGTCATTGCTATAAAAAAGTAATGATTTAAAAGCTCAAGATAGAGAAGACTGGCGAAATCTAACCGAGGCCCTTTGCGTCAATGGGCGTAAGAGGTGATGATGGTGGCGATGAAAAAAAGTTTTAAGTGGGAGCTGTTGTCACAGTTGCAAGCCAATTCATTGTTATACCGGGTGATAATTTGGTGAATATGGTACTATAAAAATCTTTTAATTAACCTTGCTACGAGTCGTGGCACTACTCTAATTATGGGAGTGTCCTAACACATTGTTAAAAAAAAAAAATTAAATCATATTTTCCGTAGAAATATACTGTTCTCAGTCGTATTTCGGTAAAATACAGGCGATCGTAATTTTTTACCATACTTTATTATCTTTACGGGTTAGTTACCATAATATCACTCCTTAACGTCATTATATCCGTTTAGTATAGGTAAATGCCTTGCAACATTAATTCCAGGATTGTTACTCTTTTTATGGCAAATTTTTAACTGTGTAGCTAGACTGAAGTTACTGTATAAACTAATTGTAAAATGCCTTGCAACATTAATTCCAGGATTTTTACTGTTTTTTTATGGCAAATTTTTAACTGTGTAGCTAGACTGAAGTTACTGTATAAACTAATTGTGAAATTAGAATATTTCATACCATTGCTACTCTGTGTTGCATACCATTGTTAGTCTGTGTTATCTAGCGACTTAACGCAAAATCAGTTTTTTTTTGCCACATTGGCGATTTCTGAGAAAGAGGGTTGTCATGTTGGAAATTATTTCTTAATATTGATTTATATTGAGAATTCTGGTAATCTGTAGTGATTTATCATAGTCTGGTCAACTGAAATTGCCACAATATCAATATTAATCAGGTATGAGTTTTAAAACTTGTTAATATCGAGTAACATTTCCAATTATAATAAAAACGTCTTAAATTTTTAAAGATTATAAATTTTTAGTTGTTCCTGATTGTCTTTATATTAAACACGAAAATTTTTATTTTAAAAAGGAAAAATAAATATTTAGTATTAATAGGGTTTTAAATAAGCTTTTAATTTTTTGTTCGGCTTCGAGAACTATTAGCTGTTTGACGCCAGTCTTATTTTAAATAGACGATAATTGCCCAGTAGATTCCTCGTTAACCTTTTAAAGGAAATAGATGTATTTTACAAAATTATAGTTGCTTTTATGGTTTTATAATAGTATATTTTTAATAAGAGTTTTATGATATATTCTATAATATATATATATATATATATATATATATATATATATATATATATATATATATATATATATATATATATATATACTGTATATATATATATATATATAAAATAAACGAAAAATTTCTCTGATTAAGTTCTGTTTTAGGAAAAGTCAACAAGTTGGCTGTTTGCGAATAGTTAGATAGTTAGATGCCACCAACAACTATTACAATATCAAATTGGACGTTTGATGTTTTATTGTTCATATATTTTTTGCTTTGAGCAGTTTACTTACCTGGCGATGAAATTACAGACGATGTAATATATTGCGATGTATTTATAATGCGGTGAAAATGTATTAGATGTAATTACCACGATGTAATTGCCGCGATGAAATTGCGGCGATGTAATTACCGCGATGAAATTACCACGATGTAATTACCGCGATGAAATTACCACGATGTAATTACCGCGATGTAATTGCCGCGATGAAATTACGGCGATGTAATTACCGCGATGAAATTATCACGATGCAATTACTGCGATGGAATTACCACGATGTAATTACCGCGATGAAATTACCACGATGTAATTACCACGATGAAATTACGGTGATGAAATTACCGCGATGTAATTACCACGATGTAATTGCCGCGATGAAATTACGGCGATGTAATTACCGGACAGCAATAAAAACAATGACTTTCTTTTGTTCCACAAATTAGGGATCTAAGATGAATTATAGTTAGGTATTAGGAAAGCTAAATAAACAATAGAAAATATTTCCACTGAAAAAAAGACTTTTGTCGTCTTATATACCCAAAAACTTTAAATTAATCTTGCCCGGTGAAGAGGCGAGTTCTTAATCTCTTTTATTATACAAGAATAGGCTCTGTTTTACTGTCCTAACTTTTACCTCTTGTAAATAAACCAACATACACAATTCTGGTTTTAAAAATACTCATGAATAAATATTGAATAAAGATCTAATATTTTAAGGAGTGAGGCTTAATTACTTTTCAACAATTTATCGAATGATTGCCTTGAACATTTAATCGTTTTACTTTTATGTGGTAATTCCTTGGCTTATGCGTTACCTATAATTTCTGATTTTGAAATAAACATATAGAATAAAATTCTCCAAGGAAACTAAATATTTGTGCCTGTGGGGTGAGTGTTTTTAAAAGGGTCCAATATTGAAGACATTGATAAGATAAGCTTACAGATTAGATTAAACCCGATGCCTTCTAGTTATCTCTTGTGTGTTCAGTCCTCAAGATGGAGCAGTGGCTTGATCTTTGACTTGAACGTTAGACCTACTCATTTTCAGTTTTCAGAATATCCGAGTGAGTGACTTCATCATTTGTGACGCAGTGTTTTTTTGTAAGGTAAGAGCCTGATTAGTTCTTTAGACCTAAGCATGTAGATATAAGTTAGCAAGTAGACACTTATATTAGACCCTTCGTGTCCTTACTGAGTAGGGATACTCAGTAAAGCTGTACTAGTCAGGGACACCCATACCAGGTTGGTTTGTTGTGAGCGATCAGACAAAAGTGTGGTTAAACGTCTCTGAGTGGGGGGCGGTTGTACCTTGACGTGGATAAAGGGTTTGTGTATCGCCATGATCCGCAAAGCTGTACTAGTCAGGGCCACCCATACTAGGATGGTTTGCTGTGAGGGACCAGATAAAAGTCTGATTGGTTTCTTCTCTGAGTGAGGGTACCATGACATGTTAAAAAGGTTTACGTACCGCCATGATCAGCAAAGCTGTACTAGTCAAGGACAACTATACTAGAATGGTTTGTGAGCGATCAAACTTGAAGTTTGTTTGGTTTCGTTTCTGAAGAGGTGTGGGTACCTTGACATGGTGAAAGGGTTTGTGTATTGCCATGATCAGCATGGCTGTACTAGTCAGGGACACCCTTACTAGGATGGTTTGTTCTGAGCGATCAGACAAAAGTCTGGGTAGTTAAGTTTCTGAGTGGGGGTACTTTAACGTGGTGAAAGTGTTTACGTACCGCCATGATCAGAAAAGCTGTACTAGTCAGGGACACACATCCTAGGGTGGTTTGCTCTGAGCGATCAGACCAAAGTCTGGGTAGTTAAGTTTCTGAGTGGGGTTACCTTGACATGGTGAAAGGGTTTATGTATGGCCATGATTAGCATGGCTGTACTAGTCAGGGACACCCATACTAGGACGGTTTGGTGTGAGCGAACAGACAGAAGTCCCCCACCATCACCAAACTGCCCAACCCCCAGGCATTGAATTCACATGTCGGGGGCCTTTGTTCTGCGGTGGACTAGAAACATCTGCATTTGTTGCTGTTGTTTTGTAAATAACCACCTGTACTTACTGACTAGTATAATGTATATCGCTTCCTTTCATATAAAACCACGACAGCCAATGAAAGGAATAGCCGTTTAAAACATATTTGTAATCTGAAGTAAATTGCACGGTTATATGTTAAAATCTCAAATTTCTTAAATATTTTAGCAATGTACTGTACCCGCACGTGAAAAGCAACTGTCTTATGAATGTGTTATCAGTGTTGGCTTTAGTGGGAAACACCACATGTTGCTTATGAAAGCAATAGAAGAAAATCGATGTTAGTTTCACATGTTACATTGCGTGGAAGCACTTATGATTAATAGGAAGTTTATTTTGCTTGAGCTCTTACGTCAGATAGTCTTATGTTAACAAAAACCATGAGTCTACTTAACGAGAAAATAACTCAATAGGCCTAGACTGATTTGTCGAATAAATCAACTCAAAATTTATATTAGCCTGATGTATCACGCATTCTTTTTATTTTTTTTTTTTCATCTTTTAAAAATTAAGAAAGATAGTTTGGTATATTTCTCCTACAAATGGAATTTGATCTCTGTTCAGTTTTAAGTCGCTCAGTTTTCGATTCCTCTTTTTGTCTGTCCATCTGTGAAGTATTTAAAGTATTATTCTTAACAAAACATTAAACAGCTCTGGACAAACTGAACCTACCTAAAAATTATTAAATAGATATCAATTGTCAATGAATTGTTATTTACATTAATTAGGTATTTCAAGTCACTAACAAAATGTAATCAGAGTATCAACAGGAAGTTTTATTGTACCAGGTTATATTAACTGATGTTTATGTGTTTGAGTGAAATTTGTTGAACAGAGCTGAGTACCTCTGTAGTGGAGGCGAGGACACAACTAACAGAGCAACTAATTTTATAAAGATAGGTAAAACCCGAATACTTACACTGTACTTTAATAGTTAATTTGGAAGAATATATACCCACAGTATCATTGGGTTTTACCCTCATGCCCCAACCAACCAGTGAACAAACTTTAATTTTAATTCAAGCTACCTCTTCTAAGTGAATATGACTGAAATTGACGAAACAACGTGTGCCATATGTTTTTGCCAGCATAGGTGATTAAAATTACTTGTTAATATCAAAGAGTATAGCTAGTATTATAACTAGCGGTATGCTTACTATGAAAATTTGAGAAGTTGTTTAAGTAAAGCCACAAGCTTTCCTACAGAGTCATCTGAAAATTGTAGGAAATATTTTCTTGTGGTAGTGTTGTTCTGATACGTAACTAGGAAATTAAGACTATTCCTAATTATCACAAAATGATACTGCAACCAATTATGCACCATTCATTGAAGCTGATTGTAGTAATGTAACGTTGTAACTTCATTTAAAAGATGAAGGAGGAATTTTGTAAATAGTTAAAAATGTCACTTCATACTTTATAGGGAGTCAGCCAGCTTCTTTTGTAATTGAGACTTCATTATGATGTTTTACTAAAACTAATTATCCAGTCATAGTTTCTTAAGAGGAAAAGTAGAATTAGAGGAAGGCAAGCTCTGGCCGCTGTTGGTAATTCATCGAATTCTTGCCATTAAGTGAATAAAAGTTTGTTTGAAGGTAACGTACAAATGGCTATACTTGAGCAACTATACTCAATTTGTTTTAATGAGGCGCATTTGCACCGACTCGCAGCGGCGCCCCTTTAGCTCGGAAAAAGTTTCCTTCTATCTGATTGGTTAGAATTATCTCGTCCAACCAATCAGCGAGCGGGAAACTTTTCCGAGTCAAAAGGGCACCCCTGCGAGTCTGCGTAAATCTGCCTCACTAAAAAGAATTGATTATAGTGCAACATTGTTCCAGAAAACATCTGTGAAGGATATACGAGTCATCAATGGAAGCTACACCAAATGCATTATTCTAGTATACTTTGTAGAGAATAATCATGAGTGTACACTAAAGACAAATATGAGAATGCACTATTGCATTTTCCTTGTAAATGTTTTGGGCAGGGAAGGGGTGACATTAAATGGCTTTTAAAACAAAACAAAAATTAGATTTTTGTTTGCCATATATTTCCATAGCTCAAAGATCATTTGTTTTCCCCTGATTTCCCTATAAACCATGTTGACTAATTCATAATGTTTAATTAAATTAATTTTCCTCATAATGATGAATATTTCTTTATCTTAATACACGGTTGAACTTTCATGATGAAAATACTATTCAACATAATGAAAAATACTCGATATACAGGTATACAGTAGTGATAATCACAGATAAACTCTTACATTTTCTGTATGAAATTCCTTGTCTTAATTTTTCTTCGCAGGAAGGAGGATAAATACACGAAGATGCACTCATCGGATAATATAATCGCCATTGGCATTGTAACAACATTAATCAATATTGTTATCACACTGGTGGTAATACTCATCATGTGGAATCTTCAAGGCCCATCATCCATTAGAAAGGTTTTGGGTCAACTGGCAGCAGAAGAGTATTTGCAGGAGCATCACGAGGTGAGTTATCTCCAGGGTTTAAACTTGACCATCACGAGGTGAGTTATCTCCAGGGTTTAAACTTGACCATCACGAGGTGAGTTATCTCCAGGGTTTAAACTCGACCATCACGAGGTGAGTTATCTCCAGGGTTTAAACTCGACCATCACGAGGTGAGTTATCTCCAGGGGTTAAACTCGAGCATCACGAGGTGAGTTATCTCCAGGGATTAAACTCGACATCACGAGGTGAGTTATCTCCAGGGATTAAACTCGACCATCACGAGGTGAGTTATCTCCAGGGGTTAAACTCGAGCATCACGAGGGGAGTTATCTCCAGGGTTTAAACTTGAGCATCACGAGGTGAGTTATCTCCAGGGGTTAAACTCGAGCATCACGAGGTGAGTTATCTCCAGGGTTTAAACTCGACCATCACGAGGTGAGTTATCTCCAGGGGTTAAACTCGAGCATCACGAGGTGAGTTATCTCCAGGGTTTAAACTCGAGCATCACGAGGTGAGTTATCTCCAGGGGTTAAACTCGAGCATCACGAGGGGAGTTATCTCCAGGGTTTAAACTCGAGCATCACGAGGTGAGTTATCTCCAGGGATTAAACTCGAGCATCACGAGGGTGAGTTATCTCCAGGGTTTAAACTTGAGCATCACGAGGTGAGTTATCTCCAGGGCTTAAACTCGAGCATCACAAGGTGAGTTGTCTCCAGGGTTTAAACTCGAGCATCACGAGGTGAGTTATCTCCAGGGTTTAAACTCGAGCATCACGAGGTGAGTTATCTCCAGGGTTTAAACTCGAGCATCACGAGGTGAGTTATCTCCAGGGTTTAAACTCGAGCATCACGAGGTGAGTTATCTCCAGGGGTTAAACTTGAGCATGTGGACATTACCTTAAATGCTGCTGCTTTTTACCTTAAATCACCTGAAAAAATTTAAAATTTCCTTTAATTTTTAATCTAGTAAAACCGAAAGTACCTTAGAATTACCTTAAAAATTATCATTACCTTTAAAATCACCTTGAAACCATGCAAATTACCTCCTTCTAAGGTAATTACCTTAAAAGTTTAAACCCTGTGCAGTTCACTAGCTGCTACTTTCAATAGCTCACTATATGAGCTTCTTAATTGGCCCTATTTAGCTGAATGCACTCTGAGGTTCCCATTCAAGTGTTTTGTATGTTGCATATGAGAGGTCTGTTTCGATATTGTTACTGTTCTTAAAATGTTATTTTTATTGAGCATTACTTCTATTGAAGTTTATTTCCTTATTTTTTACTCACTGGGTATTTTTCCCGTTGGAGCACTTGGGCTTATAACATCCTGCTTTTTTACCTAGGGTTGTAGCTTAGCTCATAATAATAATAATAATATCTTTGGGCTACATACTTCAAGACTCTTGCACCAGTATTGCCTTGTGCAGTCTACCTGTATCAAATTAGTTTGAAGGCATTGCTTATAGGTCCTTGCATTATTCCTAGGGCCCCTAGCTACACTTGCCTTACATACTTCTACATTAGCTTCATTCCTGCTTGCTTTCTTCCATTTTGCTGTCCAACTTCTTTAACTTTTACTTCTTATTGTAACTGCTGATTTTTCCCGCAGTTGCAATTTGACGCTGAATGTCCTCACAAGCCCCAGCTCCGGTTATATAACTTAAATTCATAAATCCAATCATAAGTTAATTTGAAACCATCTGTAGCTAGTCTTGTGATGACACAATTGTTTGGCTGAATTATGTAATCCTGATAGTACGCTGAATCATAACACACATGATAGTCTTCTAATGTGGCTTATATATGAAAGCATTACAGTATAAACAATGTAAGGGTAATCCTATCTAGAGGTACAACGCTCCTTGCTTATCTAACTTATCTATTTAATATATTTTACAGCTTCCTAAGTTATACTTTTGATAAGTTGTAGTGTATATATTTTCTGTAGTACTTTCTATTAGTAGTAGTTAGTCACTAGTTTATCAACATAACCCTCGAGATTTTCTTTTCAACAAAAGCAATATTTCCAAGATGATATTCACTGTCTTGCAAATCTTGCTACATTATCCACTTGAGCACGGAAAGTCAAATTACAGCAAAGTAGCACAACTAAGTCACAGGCTTTATCAACATTAAGGACAATATTACTAGTAATATTGAATAAATTTCAACAGGTTTCTAATTTTTTCTCCCCACTAACATACACTCAGTTTAATTTTCATGATTAGGTTTTTGTTTGAATGGCATCCAATTATTAACAATGGTAAGAACATCATTCGGTTTTTCATTTATATATTCAAAGTTTTGCAGTTTTATTTGCAAAAAAAACTGAAATTCAGTTGTCTGTAGTACATCTTAGTTGTATAATCACGTATATATAAGATACAATAGAACCTTCTGCTACAGTAAATTTAGTAGCATAATCTCTCAATGCAATATATGGTAGGACCTTACACACTGTCCTGAGGTTTTCATCTTAAGAATATCCAATTTTTACGTAGTAATTTATTAGTCTTCAAAATACTCGAGGGCGTCATCAACAAATCTAGGCTACTATGACCTCATCCATCATTTTCAACTGACCATTTACACTTCACAGAAAGATAACAGTGCTACAAGGTTTTCAAGAACTTTGAATTCTAATATTCCCTTTGACTACACTTTTCATGAACAACTGTGCAACTACATTAAAAATATTCTACTACTGAAAGATGGCCTTTTGTCTAAAAAAAATTAGCAATACAGAAAATGCATTTAAATCATAAATCCATGGGAAACGCGTCGCTTATGTAAATAACTGCTGTTCTATATCCAAACTTATTAATCCTTGCTCCAAGATTGTTGGTTTCATTTGGTGTTCGTTCACTTTTTTCCTTTTTAAATTGTATATACGAATATTTATTTTGAGTTTATTTCTTAACAATCTCCTATTGCAGCAACAGTGTCGTGGAAAAGAAACTGTACCAGAGGCAGCGATTCACTTCACTGGAACAGAGCAAACTCCCTTTCTAGACCACAGCCGAGGAGTCCTAGACAAGTCTGGTAGTTTCAAGTCACACCCATTCGCCATCACAGGAGAAAATTGGGATGAGACGTGTGATTCTTGGAATATCTGTCTTTCAACCCAAACATCCGCTGACCTGATGTTCAATATTGCCAAACAGGCAGAAATGTGGGAGGGACCTATATCCGTTGCTGTGTTAACTCCTGACCTTGACTTCACTGTTGCAATAATTATGATGAAATACTTACAGAAATGTTTTCCTAAAATGATGACGAGGGTAGCACTCCATATAACTTATCCTAGACACCTACCTCCAAGATATGACTATAATGAAGGAGAGGAGCGGCTAGAATACAACTGTAAACAGCCTGAATCTGTCAACAAGGAGATAGTGAGGAGGATTCGAACGCGCAAACTAACCGAGCACATAAAACTCTCCCCATATCCTCAAAACCTTCTGAGAAACCTGGCTCGTCAGGGCTGTCCGTGCGAGTTCTCCTTCACACCCGACATAGACATGATCTCAATCCCCAGAATGTCCAAGCAACTGAATGAATTCGTCGCCAGAAATTCCACGAGAGAGTGCGACCGTTGCGCATATATCATCCCAATTTATGAGATAGCTACCAGCGTGAAGAGAAATCCCAAGACTAAAGAACATTTGAAAAAATTAATAAAGTCTGGATTAGCACAGCGCTTCCACATCAAGGTTTTTCCTGGCAACCAGGAGAATTCTCAGTTGCTAAAGTGGGAAGGTGATTCTGATTTTAAAACTTTGGATGTTATGTACAACATCACCTCTTGGAAGGAGTACTGGGAGCCCATATATATTGCCAAAGCTACTGTCCCGCTCTTTGATGAGAGTTTTGTTGGCTATGGATATACGCGAAGCAGCCAGGTAGGGTAACTTTTGGCCTACGTTATAATTTGTTATAGTGAACAAGGCATTCTTTTCATACATTCTGTTATTTGATGCAGTTAGAAATATTCTTACAGGTACTTTAATTAAATAATTGTGTATTTAAGTTTAAATTTTACATTATTATTCAGCTTTCATGGTTTGAAGAAGCTTTGATATATTTACCATATTTCTTTTAATTTCTAGTATTTTTGAAGTGAACTTTCACATACACCGTATCTTCCTCCATACAACTTCCATAAAATTAACTTTCATTTAGATTTTTTACCACTTGCTTGCTTCCAACTTGCTGTCCAATCTAATATAACGTTCATTTAATGTCCTTGTTGCACTTTGACGCGGGTTGGCATCCCCCAACCCCAGCACTGGTTCATATGTCCCAAATTCAACAAATCCCATCCAACACTTAGATAATGTTAATTCGACAGCTTTTAATGATAATTAAGCAGCTGTTGTAGCTATCACTTCAGAGGTAAAACAGTCACACATAAATTGATGGATGTCCGGATGTTTGAAAGAGATTTATACTTCATCCATTTCTGAACGACAGGTGTCTGGGAGCGCGAAACTGGTCAAATATTCAACTAACTCAGACACCTGTCGTCCAGAAAGGGGTGAAGTGCAAATTTCTCTCTCAAACACCCGGACATCCATCAACTTAATGTGAGTGACTACTTTGTTTGTTTTAATTCGAACTTGTCCTGAGGTCTGTTACTCGGGTTTTAGTTGTTTTGATAAAACTGATTATTCAATGTATGGCAGTTGTTCTTGTAACATGTAAGCCCGAGCTTCCATTACTCTTCCCTCATATTTACGTTTATTTAAGTTCTCCTCCATTTCCAGATCTACGAGATGAACTACGCTGGGTACTCTTGGTTCATGCTGAACAAAGTCTTCTTGTGTCACAGTGGCTTTCAGACGAAAAGACAACGGTCCATAATTCGTAAAAAACAAATGCGTAAAAACATTAGGTTTTATAATGTAAGAAGTACAATTGTGGGGAAGACCTATTTTTTTTTTCCTTTTTGTAAATGGCATATTTGTTCGAACACAAAATTCTCTCTCTCTCTCTCTCTCTCTCTCTCTCTCTCTCTCTCTCTCTCTCTCTCTCTCTCTCTCTCTCTCTCTCATATATATGTATATATATATATATATATATATATATATATATATATATATATATATATATGTATATATATATATATATATATATATATATATATATACTTTATATATATACACATATATATATATATATATATATATATATATATATATATATATATATATATATATATATATATATATATATATACATATTCCCTATCCCCTCTGAATTTTGGAGCTAAAGGATTTTACAATAGGTTCAATACTCTGAGAGTAAATTGAACTTTATTAGTGCATTCTCTTTTGTCTAGATAATTCCCATCTCATCTAAATGTAATTGTTATCAAGTAAAATAAAACGCAGCCACCTTTCTTCATCATTGGCACATGTATTAAAACTTTTGAATGATTTTACGAGTTATATTTAGTTTCTTTAAGATAATTACTATCTGATTTACTTAACGTAATTATAAATACTGTTGCTGTAAACTATTATACAGTTTATCAAAAACTAGACACCTTTGAAATAGATAGTTTACCTTGAATCATTTAGTAAGGAATAAAGTTTAAATTTTTTATTACTATATAACATAGAACTTAATTATTATATTCATTATCTATTCATTAGAGATATCTCTTCTATTTCAGATCTTCAAGAAAGTGATTAATGCAAGATACACGAGTGAAGATGAGGATGACCAACACCAGGATAATGCAGTGGATTAAGGGGGGGGGGAGAGTTGGCGGCGAGTCGATTAGTCTTTTATAATAAAAAAAATAAAGCAATTCAAGATCGATATACCAAAGTAAACAATTTTTTTTTTTTATTACGGCAATATCATTTTACTTAGTGGAATGAATATTACACTTTCTTTAGAGTAAGAATTTTGTTCTAGTCTTGCTCGCCTTATATAGGCTATCGTCGCTTCAGTATGATAATTCTGTGTTGCGTAAAAAGTAAAATTCCGAACATTTAAAATAGTCATTTTCATTAGCACCTGTAAACATTGTGTCTTGTGTTGTACAGTTTGCTTCATGAATTCCGGTACACTTCCCGGGAAGGAAAGTGTACCATTGCTGTTAAGTAAATGGGAAGCGTTGCCAACAGTTTCTCTTTTACAGAACATAGCGTTAAATACTACAGGACGTTTTCTTAGCTTCCAGGGAAGTGTACCGGAATTAATGGAGCTAACTGTACGAAGAAGATGAAGCGGATAATTACATCGAGCTCGAAAATAATGGCATGCTGAGATGCCAATATTTTTTGCTTGCAATTCTAAATATTTGGTTCCATTTTCGATATATGTTATTCAGGGACGATAGTTATAAATCCAATGTCATAGCATTGCTTTATAAATGTATCTCAAGTTTCCTAGTTACGTCTTTCTCTTCCTGATCACTACCTAATGTACTTTTTACACCAATGAACGAATTCTTCTTATATATTTCATCCCTTTATGGCGAAGTGTTGAATCGGCAGAAGCCTCATTTTCCAGGAAAAAAGACTTTGAAGTTTTTAAGAAATGTAAACTATAATTAGGATATATTAAAAAGACAATGTCACATACTTTATTGTATATACACGTAATCATGATGTCTTCAAATACAGTATACCGTTGCTTGTGTAATCCTTTCCAACCATTTGTAATGTTAAATTAAATTGATTTCACAGTTTGCAAAAAATCTTGATTACATTCCATCATTTGTTAAAATGATCAAATACGGATAATTGTTTTTACCAATATAAATCTAAAAGATTGAAGCCTAATATCATCATCATCTCCTCCTACGCCTGTTGACGGAAAGGGCCTAAGTTAGATTTCGCTAGTCGTCTCTATCTTGAGCTTTTAAATCAGTACTTCTCCATTCATCATCTCCCACTTCACGCTTCATAGTCCTCAGCCATGTAGGCCTGGGTCTTCTAACTCTGGCTATCCTTTGATGAATCTAGCAAATGAATCCTCTATGGATTTAGTCAGTCAATGGAAAGAGAAGCATACGACCATAAATGATTGTGGGAGCAGGCAATAGAAAGCTACATGATCTAGTTGCTCAATGACAGGACTATTGCCTGAACTGGACTATGTGGTAGCCTTGGTGGTAGCGTCCCTGACTAATGAACAGCAGCCTGGGGTTCGAGCCCCGGTCAAACTCGTTAGTTCCTTTGGTTGCTCTAATCTCACCATCCTTGTGAGCTAAGGATGGGGGATAGGGGGAGCCTATAGGTCTATTTGCTGGGTCATCAGCAGCCATTGCCTGGCCCTCCCAGCTCCTAGCTTGGGTGGAGAGGGGCTTGGTCGCTGAACATATGTATATATTGTTGGTTTCTAGGGCAGTGTCCTGCTTGATAAGGCAATGTGACTGTCACTTGCCTCTGCCATTCATGAGCGGTCTTTAAAGCCTTTAAACTGAGACTAGTGAGGTATCCAAATTTTTATAAGATAATTCAGGAACTGTAATAATGGACCCTGACTTGATATTGATATCAGAGGGAAATGGTCTGGCATTCCTCAGATATATTTGAGGTCTTGAAGTAAATCTATTTTGTGGTTCATATTTCACAACTCGTAAGTCGCATGAAATTGTCCAGTTAACAGGATAACCTTCGTCAGAAATACAAATTCTCATAACACCCTTCTGCTGTGGCAGTTTTTCAATCAAACATGTCTGATGGTCGTAGAATGTTCCACGCTAAGTTGAACGGCAACAATAATATTTCCTGCATTTTAAATGGCACTTTTTACTGTGCTGTTAATAGAATCACTCTTACTCTGACAATGGTTATTTTCAAAGAAGTAGCGAATATTGTGACGGTGTCGATAGACTTTGAATCTTCAGGAAAGTTAAGAACATGGCAGGCTTTATTGAATTTTTATTTTGTCCTGTACACCTATTAAAATATATATATATATATATATATATATATATATATATATATATATATATATATATATATATATATATATATATATATATATATATATATATATATATATATATATATATATTCTAATGACTTCGTTCCTATTTTTAGCTTAATGGAAAAAATGTGTTTGCGTGTGTGATGCTATTTCATTTGATCTTATACCAGCAATACCCTCATGCCAATGAAAGCAATGACCTTTGTTACTAACAAGTTTATACATGGTGTGGACTGATGGGGGCAGACAGAGGGCTAGCCCTATATCAAAGCATACCACAAACAGATCATCATTGCTAGATGAACATTCGTTGTAAAATAATAGAAACAGAACATTCTTACAACTGCCAGAGGAACACGATGCAAAATAGGTTTCCCTCCTAACATATTTTTCACAGATATAGCAAGGTTGGTAGCGTAGCGGATCTCTATTATAGAGGTCCCAAGTTCGGTCCCCGCCAGGGACGCGAATACGGTGAGACCTTCTACCGGGGGTTACTCCCAGGGTGGCGCCTGGGGGGGAGGTTAGAGGGGACTAGTGATAGTCCCTGCTGGCTAATGGTCGCCCGAGGAGGACGATGTAAATCGTCTCTGTGGTGACTTAAAACCCACAACTTTAACAGATCGGGATGTGTTCACCTTCGTCATTTTCATCCCTTGGAGGTAGGAAGGTTGGATCGGCGTCTAAGTCTTAATTGATACTGTCAGGAACTATAGTCTGTCTAGAATGTCATGAAACATCGAGTAGGTTTGCGGCGATGCCAAACTTCCTCAAGACTTTTAATCTGACTCAAGCTAATCCCAGCATCCTTCCATTCTGGGTCCTTTAATACGGTCGTAAAATTTTATTTTTAATCCCATAATCTGGATCTTTCCAGTCACACAAAACCTGAATGGTTGTTGTGGATTAAGTTGACCTTGTGTTTCGAAAACAGCTCATAAAGTTGATTACTTTGTTTATTTTAAAAACATGCATGTAAAAAATTTTTTTAGGGAGAGTTCAAGCACCATATAAGGTACGGGAGACAAGTAAATGTCCTTAATACATATCATAGTATTTCTACAACTTTGAAGAGATCCATCTCAGATGAAAATAAAAATTTAACGTTTTGTACCCTACGATCAATCTAGTTCAGTACAATACTGGAATCTTAATGTACCAAATGTTTTCGAGCTTTATTACTCATAAAGCTTTAACTTTTATTCTTTATATAATTTGAATTCTGATTGAATCAGTTTATATTTGAACATTATCAAATGTGTAGTCAGATTCTTAAAGATATCTGTAGCCTGGCATCGTCTCTCTCTCTCTCTCTCTCTCTCTCTCTCTCTCTCTCTCTCTCTCTCTCTGTTACCATATTTGTTGTAGAATTGATGAATGTGCCAAACATCAAATATTTCATAAAATAATACTTTTCTCAATTAAAACAATTTCTCGGATTTTAGGATAATGAAACGGTAAAGTTAATAGACATTTTCTTTAAAATAAGGCACTGTTTTAGTATAAAAATAAAATTGTCTTGGTTATCAGGAAGTAAATTCTCATAGGAGGATGAAACCTCTAACATAGAAACAAGGAGTAAAACAAATGTATGCAGTGAAATCGATAAAGATTTTTCCCATAAAATAAATTGTTTACAAAAATATGTGTTGTTTACCGTCACAGGATAAAACTAAACAACAAAATAAAACAGAAGTTTCCATTAAATTAAATCAAGATAATCCTCCAGTGTTTTTCAGCATTAATGTGTTCTATACTATTCTTCATCAGATGAAGTTACTTCTATAACAAATGAATCAACAAACTGATTCATAGCAACATCATTCTCTGTGTCTTTTATAATGATGTCTTCAACATGATTAACGGCATTTTTCCAATTTTCTGCTGTCACGCATGACAGTGCCACTCGCAGCAAAGATGTTAGATCTGCCATTTTAAATGTATTCCTTTTGGCTACATAGTCTTTAATCTGCGCCCAAATGAGTTCAATTGCACTATAATGGCAGTGATAAGGTGGCAGCCTTACGACCCTGTGACCTTTTTCCAAATCTATTTTGTCGATGACATATTTTGGAGCATTTCCATGTTTCACTGCTTTCACCATTTCAAGCAATTCACACTTCGTCAGATATTCTGGGGGATTTTCACCTTTATTTCTTAACCAGTCTTGGATCGCTCCCTTTGTGCTTGCCATGGTAGGAGGTTTGTCACTTTGCACTGAATGGTATGATGCGTTGTCCATAATTATGACGGACTGTTGTGGTATATTGGGTATGAGCTGCTCTCGAAACCATTTTTCGAATACAATGTGATTCATTTGGTGGTGATAGTCACTGTCGTTCTTTGCTTGGAATACCAACTGTGCATTTGGCAAGAATCCTTGCTCAGATCCAGCATGCAAAATGATAGTTTTATTCCCTTTCCCGCTTGGTGGGTTTATTTCAGTTGCTCCTGTCGAACTTTCATCCATCCAACACTTGGTGACTGTATAATTCTGATTAATCCAGGTTTCATCCAGAAATATAACAGACTTTTTTCCTGTACCCCTAATATTTTTCATGTCACGTAGGAACTTGGTCCTGGCACTTGCAATATCACTTCTCCTCAGTAGAAATTTCCGCTCGTTAACTCTTCCGTATTTAAATCCAATTTCTTCAAGTATCTTACGTAAAGATTCTCTGCATCCACTAAATCCAATATTTTCTTTGACTTCAAGTAGAATGCTATCCAGCGTTGGAATTTCCTTTCTGACATAGTAACCGAGAACTGTCCTTCGTAAAACGCACTGATCAAATCCATCGATGTTGGTTACAGTTGGTGGTCTTTTCCTTTTCTTTACGTTAAAAACGGGAGCTTCATTTTCTTCTAAGCTGTCTTTTCCTTCCTTACAAATGCGATATATCGTACTTCTGCACTGCTTAGTTGCACCCATTGTACGTTGTACTGCCTTGTCAAAGCCATGCATAACAGTTTTGTCTTCTTTCTCCCTTTTGAAGTACTCGTGGACATTGAATATGACTTCTTGCGTCTGAGCACTTAATTGCTGTCGTGGGGAGCCTTCCATCTTAAACCGTCACGCTTGGGTATCAGAACCAAAGTGATAAGCTACTTAACCTTCCTGACCTGAGACAGAGAGAGATGTGGCATAGTGTATGCCAAATCTACACTGTTTTTTCGCCTTAAGTGAGATTTAATGAATGAAATTGGCGCAAAGCGGCAACGTCGGAAACCTACTCTATGTTTCATGACATTCTGGACAGACTATAGGAGAATAGTTTCTGGTAAGGGTAGTGGTGGGAGGAGTACGAAAATTTTCAATTGGCTTAAAATGTTATCGTCTTCATTTCATTGCTGGTAGTTTTCAACCAAAATTAGGAATTAGGAGCTTCAAAGTAACTCATAATAAGACACTTATTTTACATACATATTGAAAGTAACTGAATCATTAGAATAATGTTTCTTAATATTACATTTCATATCTTGCCATCCTGCATAAGATCATTTGTTTTTTATGCAAGGAACACGTAGCATATACTTCAAAGATATGTTCAATTATTACCATTAACAAATCTAAAGGAAGACAAGACGTCAGGTGACTTCATGATCATAATGACTAAAGTTGTGCTCCAATTCTGCTATTAAGAGGCACAAAAGATACTCCAGCTAGAAATAAGGATTGGTAGATATTGATTAATAAGCTGAAAAACTCGGGATAGTATTATAATACAAAGGTTAATTCCTTTTTATATCTAAAGTAATATATTTGCAGTAAAAGTCAATGTAGTGAATAATCTATTTCACATTTTCATTTTGTGTTACCCTGTATAAAAGAATTAAGCGGGTTTTTACTGCGGCAAGGAACACAAAGCGTACAATTTTACACTTGTGTAGTTATTATAATTGCCATTTTAAATGGAAGGTAAGACGTCAAGTGACTTTATACCTTCGTGATAATAATCGTTCAGAGTTCTGTTCTAATTCATAAGTCTACTATGAAACAATTAATTGCTATGAGTGATATTTCATATCTACAGATAACTTCTGTTACACCCTGTTATTAGGTTGCACCAAGGATACTAGACTACAGAACACTTGTTCTTTTAGCTGTTTAAAAATCCTATAATTAAATCGTAAATATGCTTGAAGGTATACCAGAACCTTCTTCAAATAGGAATATGTCATTGAATGTTATTTTCTCCATTGATGATAATCTTTTTATAGGCTAACTGATGAATAGCTGTACACGTGTTACAATGGAATAGCTTTTGTAACACCCTATTTTACCAGAACGTGTCAGACCTTCAAACATATTTTTATTTCTGTATCAATTGCAGTAATATTCAGAAGAAAACTGGGCCATTTCATTAATTAAAATATTTTGTACATTGCATTTATGAAGAAAGTTTACTTCAATATTTCAAAATAAAGGTATGCCGAGAAGACTCTTTTGATTGACGTCATCGAGTTTAAACTTTTATGACACCCTGTGCATACTTGGTACATATCTGATGCGCAAATGACTATTTGAAGTGCCAAGGATCTTAAAACACTGTGCTCTTCATTTGATATGATATTATCTATCTGGAAATAATGCTTATTTGCAAGGGAAGCATGAGCTGAAAACTAGAGATAAAACAAAGTTCAAAAGTTGATTTATATTCATATCTAAAGTAACAAATTTTCTATAAAAATTTTAATGTTAGTGAATATTACATTTCGAATTTTCATTTTGGGTTACCCTGTATCAAAAGCTCTATTTGGGGACCAAGGAACATAAAGCAAACTCTTTTACACTGACTACAATTATTATAACTACCAAATTCAATGAAAAGGAAGATGTTGAGTGACTTCATAACTTCATGATAATAATAATCAAGATTTTTGCTCTGTTTCATAAGTCTACTATGAAGCAATTAAATGTTGTGTGTGAGGTTTAATTTCTGCAGATAACTTCTGTAACACCCTGTTATTGGGTGACACCAAGGATACTAAACAACAGAGCACTTGGTTTTATGACTATTCAAAAATCTCATAATTACATGCTGAATATGTTTGTAGGTATACCAGAAGCCTTTCAAATGATACAATTTTCCCGAATATGTTATTAACCCTATTGATAATAAGGTTTTATAAGCTAACTGATGAATAACTACACACGTGTTGCAATGGAATAGTTTTTGTGTCACCCTGTTTTACAGGAATATGTCGGATCTTCAAACATTCTACAGTATTTCGAAAGGAAACTGTTTTATTTTATTACTTAAAAGTATTCGTACATTACTCTTGTGACAGTGGTTTGGATGGATTTCTAAATAAAGCCTAGATACAGAACAAAGATATGCTGAGATATCAATAGGGTTAACAACGTCATCAGTCTATACTTTTGGGACACCCTGTTCGTACATTGTCCGTTTTCTATGATGACCAATGATTTAGTTATATGGCCAAGGAGACTGGAACACCATCGTCTTCGTTTGGTATGATAATTTCTAACTAGGAATTTGGGTTGATTGGCATTGAAGGATTAGCTGAAAATGCATAATAGTATCATAATATATAGGCAGTTTCTATATTCCTATCTAGATTTACAGTACAAGTTAATGTTAGTCAATATTCTATTTTAAATTTTCATTTTGGGTTACCCTGTATTAGAGAGGCTTCGCATTTGAGGGAACCAAGGAGCACAAAGCAAACCCTTTTACTCTGAGAAAAATTATCATAATGGCCATATTTAATGGATGTGAAGATGTCAGGTGACTTCTTAACTTCATGATAATAATTATCAAAAGTTCTGCTTTATTCATAAGTGTATTATGAAGCAATTCGATGCTGTATGTGAGATTTCCTTTTTACAGATAACTTCTGTAACACCCTGTTATTATGTGGCACCAAGGATACTAAACAACAGAACACTTGATTTTATAACTCTTTTAAAATCCCATAATTACATTATGAATATGTTTGTAAGTATAACAGAAGCCTTTCAAATGGCATTATTTTCCAGAGTATGTTATTTTCTTCATTGATGATAAGGCTTTATAAGCTAACTGATAAATAACTCTACACGTGTTGCAATGGAATAGTTTTTGTGTCACCCTGTTTTACATGAATGTGTCGGATCTAAAAACATTTTACAGTATTTCGAAAGGAAACTCGACTATTTTATTGCTTATAAGTATTTCGTATATTACACCCATGGCAGTGGTTTAGATGGATTAATGAAAAGCCTGATTACATAAAAACATATGCTGAAAAGTCAATAGAGTTAACATCATCATCAATGTACAGTATACTTTTTGTACACCCTGTTCGTACTTGGTTCCTTCGTTTTCTATGATGACCAATGCGTTTGTTGAATGTCCAAGGAGATTGGAACACTATCTTCTCCCTTTGGTATGATAATTTCTAACTGTAAATTTGGGTTAATTGGCATTGAGGAATGAGCTGAAAAACACAATATAGTATAATAATACATAGGTTGTTATATATCCATATCTAAAGTAACTGATCTGCAGTAGAAGGTAATGTTACGGAATATTCCATTTTAAATTTTCATTTTGTGTTACCCTGTATTAAAGGGCTTCATTTTGGGGGACAAGGAGCACAAAGCAAACACTTTTAGACTAGGTACAATTATTATAATTGCCATATTTGATAAAGGTGAAAATGTCAAATGACTTCATAGCCTCATTATGATCATCATTAAAAATTCTGTTCTAATTCTAAGTGTAATATGAAGCAATTAAATGCTTTGTGCCAGGTTTCATTTCTGCAGATAACTTCTGTAACACCCTGTTATTAGGTGGCTCCAAGGATACTAAACTAAAGAACACTTAATCTTATAACTGTTTAAAAATCCTATAATTAAATCAAGTATATGCTTGTGGGTATACCAGAACCCTTTTCAAATAAGAATATATTATTGAATATGTTATTTCCTCCATTGAATATAATATTTTATAGCCTAACTGATGAATAACTAAACACGTGTTGTACTGAAGTAGTTTTTGTGTCGCCCTGTTTTACAGGAATGTATCAGATCTTCAAACTTTCTATTTTCATTTTTGTATCAAGAACAATTACATTCAAAAGAAAACTTGGATATTTCTCTAATTGAAAATATTTTTTTCATTGCTCCTAAGAAGAGTTTACAGCAATTTCTGAAAAGCCTGTATATAAAGATGTGCCTTGACGCCAAAAAAATGTTTAAAGCAACGTCATTATGTATAAACTTTTATGACACACTGTAGTGTATGTACTTGGTACGTTTTCTCTGATGCACAATATGCGAAGGGTTTATTTGAATGGCCAAGGAGCTTAAAACACCATCTTCTTCGTTTTGGTATTTTAATCTTTAGTTAGAAACAAGAATTAATTGATGTTGAAGAGTGAGCTAAATAATTCAGTATATTATCATATGAAGGTTGATTTATGTTCCTATCTAAAGTAACTGATTTGCAGAAAAAGTCAATGTTAGTGCATATTCCCTTTTAATTTTTCATTTTGTGTTACCCTGTATTTAAAGGCTTATTTTTGAGGGGCCAAGGAACACAAAGCAAACACGTTTACACTATCTGTAATTATAATAATTATCATATTTAATGAAAGGGTAGATGTAAAGTGACTCATAACTTCATGATAATATCCATTAAAAGTTCTGCTCTAATTCATAAGTGTAATATGAAACAATTAAGTGTTTTATGTGAAGTTTTATTTTTGCAGATAACTTCTGTAACACCCTGTTATTAGGTGGCACCAAGGATACTAAACAACAGAACTCTTGGTATTCTCAATGTTTAAAAATCCTATAATATAATCCAGAATGTGCTTATAGGTATACCAAAACCTTTCACATGGAGTGGTGTAACTGAATATGTTATTTTCCCTATTGGTAATAAGTTTTTATAGATTAACTAATAAATAACTTCACACGTGTTGCAATGGATAAGTTTTTGTATCACCCTGTTTTACAGGAATGTGTGAGGTATTCAAACATTCTTCATTCATTTTTGTATCAAGTACAGTTATATATAAAAGAAGCCTCTGCTACTTCAGTAATTGAAAATATGTTGTACATTGCACATAGGAAAATTATTGATGTGGATTTACGTAAAGCCCGAATTTATAGATATGATGAGTCCGAATATTCTAATCAACGTCATCGAGTATAAACTTTTAGGATACCCTGTGCATACGTGGGTTTAGTTGAACGACGAAGGATCCTAAAACACAGTCCTTTTCGTTTTGTTTGAAAGTATTAGCTGGAAATAAGAATTAACTGGTATTGAAGGATGAGCTCAGTATTTCATGATAGTATCATCACATAAAGGTTGAGTTATATTTATATCTAAATCAACTGATTTGCAGTAGAAGTCAATGTTAATGAATATTTATTTTCAAATTTTCGTTTTGTGTTACCCTGTATTATAGGATTTTTTAGGCAAGGGGGACAAACCATACGCTTTTCTTCTGTGTAAAATTGTCCTAAATATCAATTCTAAAGGAAAGGGAGATTTGTAAGTGACTCCCAACGTCATGAATATATCAAACTATTCCTCAAATTTAGAAGTTTCATATGAAGAAATAAAACGCTGTAGGCCTATGGGAGGATTCGTTTCTGCAGGTAACTTCTCCATAGATTCCATCACTCTAGTCAGTGGTACCAACGATAAGCGTTTGCTTTAGTATCTCTCTAAGAATAATTTTATTTAATCTTCATTATACTTGAAGTTGTAGCTTACGAAAAGCCCTCTCTATATCTGTTGTAGTTTAGGTGACTTTACCCCTTGGTAATAAGTTTTTTATTATAAATGTCGAATAATTACAAACCAGTTGTCATGAAGTCTTTTTATCACCCTGTGGTGTGAGTGAATGTAATGAAGTGTTCTTCAAACAGATCAAATATCTTACTTATTGCTTATAGCTAATACCAAAAGGAAGCTTAGTTTATGTTTTAATTAGAAATTAAGCTCATATTATACCAACGATGGTGGTTTTGTGGAGAATTTTTTAACGGTTGCGTTCTGAGTGGGAACTTAGTCCGGGAAAGTCTCCTTATAACAGTTACACAAAGTTCAACAGGGGAGGATAGGAGCACTTACTCTCGGGGCACAAACACCCTGCTAATACTTTACTGTCACAATTCACAAACCAACACTCTACATACAAAAGGGGGAAATTTTACTGTCAGAGGCCGGAGAACTCCACACAATTTGAAATAATTTATGGCCTACTCTAGCTTTGTCAGGGCTAGAGTCATCTCACTCTAAGGCTCTGTTTCGATTCCGTCCCAGCTACCCCAATGAGATGCTGGACAGTTATTTTACGTTAATGTAAGGTAGACAAAATCCAAAATGGGAGCAGTGATGTAAAGTAGTTTAAAAGTTTAAAGATAAGGATCTTTACCTTCGAAGCAAATATATTAATGCAAAGTACCTCGCTGTTACCACCTATAGACTTACTTAGGTTTTCTCTTTAAATACTGAGTACTTTGTCCTGTGATTAACTATTCATTTCACACATTAAAATAAATGAGGGAGCAAAAATACTAAAGAGGTTTAATTAACCTAATATTGATTTATTTCACAAATTTACATGAAAGAAACGGACATCTTAACAAAGGCAAAAATGGTATAAAAAGAAAGCAATTCAAAATGATGAAAATTAGTTAGTTAGACACGTGGTCTACAATAATAAAAATCCAAATGGGGTCTGGCACGTGGCCCACGTGACCCAGAGACTATGTTAATCTCAAAACGCAAAAAATTGTATAGAAAAAATATATACACACAATCCCACCGCACACAGTCCGAATAGTGTAATTAGCCAGGTATCCTATAAAGTTAAAATTAGTCTAAGCTAATAAAAAATGGGGGAAAACTAAATGGCCATTGATGTAGTACCTGCACTCCTTTGAAGTTTAGTCCTATGCCCGATATAGCTGTTGACCGGGTTGTTGCACTAATTGGCACGCTGCACTCTTGCCTGGCTCACCCCAAGAATTCTCACTGTGGCTGCAACTAGGTACACCAGGGACCTCTTCTCAATCTCTCCGACCGGCAGCAACAGGACTCGTTGGTGAGACACGTTTTGGAAGAGGGGGTGCGAGGGGTGAGCCAGCAGTGGCCGGGTTCAATGACCAGGCAGGTCAGCAGGCCAGGGCAGCTTTTCGTAGAATGGCGTCGACACTACGGTCGAAGAGATCACCTGGCTTCACCTTTCCAGACAGGTGAGGAGCTCGATGCGCATGGTAATCCATTGGGGATGCCATATCGGGACTTCAGGACAGGGCAACATTTTGTTGCAAGGAGTGCAGAGGAGGCAGGATTTTGTACTAAATACTCAGATAAATCTTGCTGCTCTGAGGGAGGTTATATATACAATAATACTACCTATTCTGGCTTGCTAAAAATTAATATTTAAAATGATTAATTAGCAATGGACTGGTACGATGGGCATACATCTTAAAATTAACAAACCTTAATTGGTATTGAGAAATATAAGATGCATTAATTTAGCATTATTGGAATTTGTATCAAAAAGGCAGTTTATGAATTTAATCTCGACCCATGTAGTTAAGGAAAGAACCAACATACGCCGGGGTTACAACTAAGGCCCTCTAACGTGCGTATCTACGCTGTGACGTCACGAGCATGGCGTGCGCCACTGTCAACAAGTTTAGGTTAGTCCTCCCTATATTTCGTTAAAGAAAACTAGATGTAGGAGAGAATGTTTAAGGGATAGCTATAGTATTAGTAGAAGAGAGCTAAAAATACGATGGAAAGAAGAAGAGTGAAGAAAATTCTTCACACCCTGGGGATAAAGGGGAGGAAAAAGGGAGAGGGGTTAGTTCCGGCAAATGTGATTCAACTACTTATTAGTATGAGTGAGATAAGGTTACTGGCTGAATGATGAGTGAAGTTGTTCTTCACATCATCGTCCGTTTAAAGTTAACAAAACGCTGTCAACGTTAATTGAAATCAATTGAATCAAAAGTTATGCTTTCACGCGAATTTGGGGAAAATTGAACCACGCAGGCAATGCTTCACGGAAGCGCTATGTTAAGCATATGATCAGTTTTAACTTTAAACGTACGATGCAATAATAACAGAACGATTAAAAGTACTCAATTCTTCCCACCCTAGGGGTACGGATAGAGCAAACAAAACGTAAGCCAATTACGGTCGATTTCAGCAACAAGTCAGGCCAAATGACAAATTAAAAATTATGGGGGTGAATCCCAATCCCGGTCTGACACCCAACGTTTTACATGAAATGATTTTACATATAAAGTGACTGGCATGATCGTGATGAAAGCTTTGAATTCGTCGAGTGACAAAGGGAGAAAAGTTACCTTATTCTCGGCGTTAAAATTTGAAAAATCATCTGACTCTAGTTTGAATGACAAAGTGAGACGAACTAGGTCCATGGGGACATCGTATTTCTGACAGCTAAGGTATTGGATGTCATCTTCAAGGGAAATGTTTGCACGGTGAACATTAAAAACAAAGCTTAATTTCAGCACGAGCTGAAGGATGTCAGGGGGATTATAGCAACATGACAAGTTGTCAAGGCAAAAATTAAATTTACGCTTTGAGGTTAAAGCAAGTGATTGACTGAAAAAATGCTGCTGAATGACTTGGCAAAAATAATAAAGGCTTACAGCTGTGCCATACAAAAGTGAATGAAAACAATGAATGATGTTCATGGTACCGTTATCCTTAAGCAAAGTTATTTGTAAACAAGCTCTAAGCTCCGGTACTAGGTCTACATGTGTGACCTTCGCTAAATCCACCGTCAGTGCACAAGGTTCATTTCTGACAACTAAAGTCTCAACCTTGCGATCACACGGCTCTTTCTGAGGGCTGATTTCAAATCCTGACGGGGATGTCTTAGCGTCGACACGGGTTGGAGCGGAAGTTACTGGCTTAAAGATAGGACGATCAGGCAACGTGGGCACTGGTCCATGGAATGGTACGGTTTTAATGAATGAATCTACTACCGGTACAGGCCTCTGCTGGCCATCACGCACACGGTTAAGTTGTGTGGTATCTGCGCTACTACTTGGGGGGTCCATGACAAGACAATGAACGGTATTTCCTCCGGGACGGACTGTCACCGGCGGCAAAGACAAAGGGGGTTGAGGGTGATCAAACGCTGGCAGCTTAAGGTTTGGAGATGAGGATAAAGCAGGTGGGGCTGACTCAAAATTACTAATCGTATGCCGTGTTGGCAACATAGTATTGAAATGTGAAGATTGGGGAGTTGATACAAAATTATGAACATTGTGCTTGACTGCCAAGACGTTAAAAGGATCAACTAGGGGATCGTTAATGACATTTACAACGGGACGTGTCACTGAAGGTGTCGTCTTCGTTGAAGAACAAGACTGATTAGGATTAATTATTAAATTGGGATGAGCCATGAGGCTGTTGAATGCAATTTCAACTTTACTCGAACAGGCAGCAAGCACTGGATAATTTAATTTGACAATAGGATGGCCGTAATGACGTCTCCAAAAATTCTTGTAATTAAAAAGTTCATCTCTTACTTTACCAACAAGGGTTTTAAAATGGTTTACGGCTTCTGGACCCATGCTGGGAAAATCTACAGAAGCAAGAGCATGAAGTGCTAGGTCTGCGTCCTCACACACAAAGGTGAAGGTCAACTCCTGTTCCTTAAGCCTAGCGTTAATCTCCTCGGGGCTAAGCGTTTCCGCCTTAGGCGGTGAAGGGTTGTTTACGTTAAACATGAAGTCCGCCATCTTGGAATGACCACGTTTGATGAACGGATTCGTAAAACAAAACAAGGGATAAATCTGAATTTTAAAGGAATGTAAAAATGAAACTTTACAAATTTACAAGGTTGATAATTAAACATTTAAATTTACTAATGATGAGAAAAAATGGTTAAATGGACAAAAAACATATAAATCATGAAATTACTTTAAAGTACAAAGTGATCGGGTCCAACAAAACAGACGATGCCCAGGTCACGTGACGTGAAAGACTTTGCTAAAATGAATTATTTACGCACGTGGCGATAATGACTAATTAATTTACTTTAAAGAAGAGCATATTAGAAAGCACATGGGCTTATGAATGCAAAAAGGGTAAGTTAAAAGTGAAAATAACAGGTCGAGGCTGACACTGTTGTGACGATTTCACAATTACGGGTGCACTAAGGCGACCACTGAACTATTCAAAATGTAGATTGGCGCAAAAGGCAGCGACTTAGATTTTAAAGTGCACTCTCTTGGAGGCTAAACAATATGAAATTTCCCTCACGCGGAGGTAAAACAAAAATATCCTCGCTAAAGGACAAAAACAATATTTCCTCGCTAAAGGAAATTAAATTAACTACACGCAGTAATTTACTTACGGTAGCAAACAATTACGAACCCTTAGTTTGGGCTGTAAACAAGATCCGCCATCTCGGAACAAACACGTGGAATGAAACGGACTTGGTGAAATTAAGTTTCTACGTTACTTGTAAGAACACTTAAAATTATGTTGCGCCAATTCGCTCTGTAGGACAAGGACATGTGCTAGGTATACGGGAACATTAGTTAGAAAGGTTAAAGTTGGTTAGGGAAGGTAAACGACACAAAGGAAGGTAGACCAAGGTACAAAATGTTACAAATTAGATGCTTAGCTAGCAAAATTAGTTGACAGGACGAGTACACCGGCGCTCTAGCTGAGCAGTAAACACGGGCGTCTGAACAACAAAAAACCTTAGTTCAAGTAGCTTAGAACTTTCTGGTATAAGTGGATTCCGCCACACGTGGGTGAACGGATCCGAGACAAAGTGAAGTTCCTACGACAAATTCTAGTCTTTCTGTAGAGAACATTCAAGCAACAAATTAACCTGGTTACGTAGTTCTTTCCTTAAACACGTGGTCGATACAAAAAGATCATGTTAATTACAAATTTCTCTTCCCAATTAAAGTCTGGGCATTACATATTCGACAAACTGGCTGTGTGCGTGTGGGTAAGTGATATAGCGAGTTACTATATGCTTAATCAAGCTGATTAATTACGTTAATGCTTCATAAGTCAAAGGTAAAAGATCCGGTTCGAAGGACCACTCGTGTGGAGAATTTTTTAACGGTTGCGTTCTGAGTGGGAACTTAGTCCGGGAAAGTCTCCTTATAACAGTTACACAAAGTTCAACAGGGGAGGATAGGAGCACTTACTCTCGGGGCACAAACACCCTGCTAATACTTTACTGTCACAATTCACAAACCAACACTCTACATACAAAAGGGGGAAATTTTACTGTCAGAGGCCGGAGAACTCCACACAATTTGAAATAATTTATGGCCTACTCTAGCTTTGTCAGGGCTAGAGTCATCTCACTCTAAGGCTCTGTTTCGATTCCGTCCCAGCTACCCCAATGAGATGCTGGACAGTTATTTTACGTTAATGTAAGGTAGACAAAATCCAAAATGGGAGCAGTGATGTAAAGTAGTTTAAAAGTTTAAAGATAAGGATCTTTACCTTCGAAGCAAATATATTAATGCAAAGTACCTCGCTGTTACCACCTATAGACTTACTTAGGTTTTCTCTTTAAATACTGAGTACTTTGTCCTGTGATTAACTATTCATTTCACACATTAAAATAAATGAGGGAGCAAAAATACTAAAGAGGTTTAATTAACCTAATATTGATTTATTTCACAAATTTACATGAAAGAAACGGACATCTTAACAAAGGCAAAAATGGTATAAAAAGAAAGCAATTCAAAATGATGAAAATTAGTTAGTTAGACACGTGGTCTACAATAATAAAAATCCAAATGGGGTCTGGCACGTGGCCCACGTGACCCAGAGACTATGTTAATCTCAAAACGCAAAAAATTGTATAGAAAAAATATATACACACAATCCCACCGCACACAGTCCGAATAGTGTAATTAGCCAGGTATCCTATAAAGTTAAAATTAGTCTAAGCTAATAAAAAATGGGGGAAAACTAAATGGCCATTGATGTAGTACCTGCACTCCTTTGAAGTTTAGTCCTATGCCCGATATAGCTGTTGACCGGGTTGTTGCACTAATTGGCACGCTGCACTCTTGCCTGGCTCACCCCAAGAATTCTCACTGTGGCTGCAACTAGGTACACCAGGGACCTCTTCTCAATCTCTCCGACCGGCAGCAACAGGACTCGTTGGTGAGACACGTTTTGGAAGAGGGGGTGCGAGGGGTGAGCCAGCAGTGGCCGGGTTCAATGACCAGGCAGGTCAGCAGGCCAGGGCAGCTTTTCGTAGAATGGCGTCGACACTACGGTCGAAGAGATCACCTGGCTTCACCTTTCCAGACAGGTGAGGAGCTCGATGCGCATGGTAATCCATTGGGGATGCCATATCGGGACTTCAGGACAGGGCAACATTTTGTTGCAAGGAGTGCAGAGGAGGCAGGATTTTGTACTAAATACTCAGATAAATCTTGCTGCTCTGAGGGAGGTTATATATACAATAATACTACCTATTCTGGCTTGCTAAAAATTAATATTTAAAATGATTAATTAGCAATGGACTGGTACGATGGGCATACATCTTAAAATTAACAAACCTTAATTGGTATTGAGAAATATAAGATGCATTAATTTAGCATTATTGGAATTTGTATCAAAAAGGCAGTTTATGAATTTAATCTCGACCCATGTAGTTAAGGAAAGAACCAACATACGCCGGGGTTACAACTAAGGCCCTCTAACGTGCGTATCTACGCTGTGACGTCACGAGCATGGCGTGCGCCACTGTCAACAAGTTTAGGTTAGTCCTCCCTATATTTCGTTAAAGAAAACTAGATGTAGGAGAGAATGTTTAAGGGATAGCTATAGTATTAGTAGAAGAGAGCTAAAAATACGATGGAAAGAAGAAGAGTGAAGAAAATTCTTCACAGGTTTGGAATTTGCAGTCTGAAGATAAAGTCATTACGATTTGATGATTTTTTATTAGAATATTTTGCAACAATATGTTTACGTTATATGTTTTTTTAAACGCTCATCCACGAAACCGAGATTTGTGTGCAAATAACCTGCATTTTCACATTTAGCCTATAAATAACTTCCACATTTGGTTTAGTATAGATTAAAAATACGTATAAGTTTGTCTAATTGTGTTTATAGGAGTACCATATACTTTTGTAATTTAGTAATGGCATAAAAAGAACATGTTTAGTATAAATGTTGTAAAATTTACGAATTATAACTTCGGAACACCATTGCCTTTTACTTTTTGTATCACCCTGTATATTTGTTTCGGTGATGGATACGAATCTTCAAATTCTCCAACAGATGGCAGCATCTATTTCGCAAGGACTCTAGAGTAAAAAAAAAAAAAAAAAACTATCTTTCTGGAGATTTAACAGTAAAGATAGGTAAAGGTTAACTCAGAGCCATTACGCTTAACTATCAGTGAATTGCAAGTTGATCAAGGTTAGTGGTGTTTAAGTATTGCAATATTGGGTTGTTATATGACAGGCTCTTTGAGTTCAGGTTATGTGATACCTCATCTCGTCTAAGTTTTAAGTTCGGCCCAATATGTTTTGCATTGATGGTTGATACGTTGATAAATGTTTAAGAACACATCTTTGCATTTTCATTGTTTTTGATATCTTGTATATATTGTATGTTGATCCTACCTAATTGCATCCGCTAAGGAGGTTATGTTTTCACACTAGTCTGTTTATTTGTCGCCTGCGTAACTCTGAAAGTTACGGATGGATTTTGATGACTAATTTAGGATGCGTCAGAATATGGCTAATTTTGAAGATAGATTATGACGGAGGTCTGTGCTCTCCTGGTATTTTTTTTTCTTTTTTTTTTTTTCTTGCGGCATTGGTTCGGTAGAAGGGCACTGTACATGTATAATAGAAATTGTCGTTTAGAATAGCCTACTTTTACTCTACTTAAACCCAAAAATGTCAAATTACTAATGGAAAAAGTGTATTTTGTATTAATAGCCTACAATTACTCTAGAGTATCTTACGGCTTATATTTACTTTGGTACTTGCACACTTAGTTATGCTACATAAATGCGTAATTAGCCTTGGGTGATGAAAAATTGCATTTATTCAAAAATGGTGAATCTCCAGATATATTTGTTGATTGATGAATTTAGCACTTTTATTAGGCCCCTGAATTTATCATTTTTTTTTTTCTCTCCAAAGATTAGTCAAATTTGACGGGCAAGGGAGCTTTTTGGGACAGTATCTGGAATTAACTTATTTTAGTAGACAGAAGATTTTTTATATTTATCAGTAATCAATTGTGTTCACAATTAGAGGAGGGATTGAAACTGTTCTTGCAATAATGTGTAATTTATGTACAAATCTTAAGGTTCATGAAAATATCGGATAGTACTTTGTCAAACTAGCCATTGTTATTTACAATAGGTTAACAGCGGCATCGTATGCTTATTAATTTTCTCACTACGGTACTTTACAGAATTTAGATGGTCTTGAAATAATTATTCATTACTGGCGTGATGTCTAAAACTCCTACTAAAAATCTGGTATTTCAACTATCCACTGAATTTTGAAATACTTGGTCATTGTCATTTTAGTGCTCAAAGTATTCTTGAGCGAAACTTTCAAAAAGGGCTCGTGAGCTTTAGTTTTATTATTTCATTTTTTTAACTCCTCTTTATTTTAAATTTGAATATTATTGTATGAAAGTTGTGTGATTGGTTTTGGAAGTTGAAATACCAAATGTGAGAGTACATGTATGGTTGATTAACTCATTATAGATCGCTGAATGGCCTTTGATACCCCAGTGCTTGGCTTGAGACCTACATTTTATATTAAATAAAATTACACAAGGCACTAGAGTTTGAAGACCCAGGCCTACATGGCTGAGGACTATGAATTGTTAAGTAAGAGATAACGAATGGAGACGTACAGATTTAAAACCTCAAGATTTACGACGGGAGAAATCTAACTGAGGCCCTCTGCGTCAGTGGGTGTAGATGATGATGATTATGATAATGAACTTCCCTTTCGTAAAAATGGCATGTTACTCGACGTTTTTTGGTATTCAAATAGTCCTTTGGGTATAGCCACGCTGCAAATTAAAATAAATAAAAATCCCAATTGATGTAATGACTAGGGTCCATTGCTATAGTTATTTCTGCAATTTGTAACCTCTTATTATCGTAACTACTGTACCTCGTAATTGTGGTAAATGTACGGCCATACCATTTATCATACGTTTTGGACTTAGTAACATCAGTCGCCAGTCTCTCTCGAAGGGAACAATTAGTAGTATGTTGACAAAATACTGTCTTAATTGATAAAATTTTCGCAAAATACATAAACTATTTATAAATTCTCGGACTGCATATCATTGTTTTACGTTTTTCTTACTAGATTCGAAGGCATTTTCTCAAGTAACGAAGGTTTAACTTCTGGATCAAATTATTAACAGTTTTTTCATTTAAGATGTTGGTTGGCTGCTGGCTCAAATGGTAACTTGTTGGAAACTTCCCTGATTGGCGATCTGCTGGACTAGGTTTAAATACCACCTAAAGCTCGATAGTTTCTTGTTTGCAACCTCCCTATCCCTATGAATTAAGGAGGGGGTGTTTTGGGGGGTAGTCTGCAGGTCTACCTACTAAGTCATCAGCAGCCATTGCCTGACCCTCCCTGGTCCTAACTTGGGTGGAGAGAGGGCGTGGGCTCTTGTGTATGTATGACCAGTCTCTAGGGCACTGTCCTGCCAGGAGATTGTCACTGTCCCTTGCCTCTGGTATACACAAAAGACCTTTAAATCTTTAGACCTTTAGAATTAATTGAATTCGTGCAACATTTGGTTCTTGGGATGAGTAAATCTTCCGCTGTCACCTTAATACTAAGAATAGAATAAATGAGGCTGAGAGAGTAGCCATTGTATGAATCGGAAATGTGGGCTCTTTAAGACGAGGAGGGGAAGCAAAGCTGAGAGAGAACAGAAGAGAATGCTGAGATGGGTTATGAGAATTTCACTGCTTGAAAGATTGGAAAATGTTGAAATAAGGAGAATGACTGGCATAGTAAACATTACAGAGGTGACAATTGTGTTATGACCAAGATGGTGTGGACAAGTGCTAATGAGTAATGTTTGGGAGGGAGTGAGGAGGGTTTGGAAGGAACCTGTTGAGGGTGAGGTGATCAAGAGGGAGGCAGAGAATTAGATGGCGAAATAAGGTGAAGGATGAAATGGAGAGAAGAGGTATGGTTAAAGAATATACCTTTGATAGAAGACATTGGTGAGGGCGCATCAGACAACTGACCCAATAATGTAGATATAAGTGGGAAAGGAGAAGTTACCCTTTATGCTTGCTTAGGCTTTCAATAAATATCACAGGGAGTGGTTAAATTCTTTCTCCTTTCGATTATTTTGGTATAATTTCTTAAATGGTTTCTGAATTAGGCTACGAAAAAATCACGAGTGAAGCTACTCGCAAGTCTGGGAATCGCTGGGACTTTGACTTCCAAATTGTTACAACAAGCAAGATTGCTCCTCCAGTTGGGATGTTGATCATGACTTGTTTTCGTTAGTAATTAAGGCTGAGCAGGGTTACCTTAATGAGCCTTACACTTGCAAGATGATATAAAATCTAACCAGTTTTCTTCTTCTGACGTTCTTTTTTTCCCCCATTTTTTATGGAGTAAGCACGGTTACCTTCTTTTGAAGGCCTTTGTTTAAAGCCCCTATTACACTTATCCGGTTTCCTACAGTTTGACCATATGCAAGCATCGCGACTGATGGCGCCGTAGAAAACCGGATAAGTGTAATAGGGGCTTTAGCTTTGTGGTAGACCGTAGTCCCGATCGGCTGCCCTGCCTGATATCGCTTAGACTACGGTAGCTTTTATTTCGAAATGGTATTTCAGGTAAAATTTTGCATTTTAATTAATCACATTTGTATATATCTAGCACGGTTAAGGCATTGATCTTTTTATCGTGATATTAGTTTAATTTCTTTTTAATTTGAGATCTATTAATCAATCATATTCGTAATATTTACTATATTTTCTTGTGACTTCTATGATCAAATATTGTGCCCCTAGGTAGTTTAGTTTATGGAACTTCTATCTTGATAGTGAACTCCAAAAATAAATGTTGATAGAAAATTGGTAGCTGTAAAATCCAAATATATATATTTTTATAGAAAATCCAACTTTTGGAACTATTAAGTATATTTAATATAAATTTTATATGAGAACTATTTGCACAATGCCAAAAATAAAGTTGAACGTGAGTTTCATGGGAAACTTTAGATAGGTAAATTTATAGATTGCTTCACCTCTTGGCATGTGTAATCTCTCAAAGGTTCGATTTCATATCGACCTTTCCTAGCTATTAATTGCACGGGCTGCCAACTCAAGAACCCGTTCTTGCTCTTCAAGCAAGGCAATCTACAACGAACTTACGATATAGTTATTAACTTTATTTTCAATATAGTTTCTTTTTGTCTGTATTGAACTTATTTCTGCAAATTTCACTGTATTGATTTCTGGTGAAATTCCATGTTCTTTGGAAAGCCACCAAATCTTAAATTGCATAAATCTAATGATTGACATCTCTTAAGATTTGTTCAGAAGGGATGGTGTTTCTTCTGTCTAGGAAGTAAGATTTTTAAAATTTTGTTAAAAGTATAGTTTAATCGATTAGTATATTACAAAGTACTGGGCTACTGTTCTTATCCACAGACTGCACTGGTAGAATTAAGGTAAAAATCCTGGAATAAATGTTGCCAGGCATTTATAGTTTTAAAAACTGAAATATTAACGTGAAGGATGGGAGGGATGCTGCGGTCACAAACCCGTAAAAGATGTTAACAAAGTACTGCTAAAAATACGGCGCCTGCATTTTACAGAAATAAGCAGAGAACAGTTATTTTAGAGAATTTCCGATTAAGTTTACGTTTTTTAACAGTGTGGTGTTTGGTTAGTTTCAGATTTTCGATGAAATGTGTTGGGGAAAACTTAATTTTAATGAACAAGAGTATATCATAAAAAAAATGTAAGTGAACATTTATTATGTAAGTTACGGTTGAACAAATTTGATTAACTGTACATAGTTTTTCCCTTGATAAATTAAAAAAAAAATCTGTCTTCAGGATATTCAAAATTCACCCCTTTGCATTTCAAATCTAGGGACAATATAGAGCTATACTGAGTGGACAGATAAAAGGTTTTAGTACAAGAAGGTAGCTATTTCTTTTTAATATCCTTAAACATAGTGCTTCATGGGGATATTTAATCTCTCAAAAGTTGAAATAAGAAAAAAAAAAAAAAAACTTTGCACGGATTCTTTATTACTGTATAACGAAGAAAAGTCTTGAAAAAAATTGACTGATTTTTAGTAGTTTTTTCAGTGGCTACTCTCTTAGTCTTTGTTGCATAATCCTAATTTTCACATGACTATTTCTTTAGTTCGACCAACCATGAAATTCTCTCGCTTCACCAGTAAAGCTTTTATAACCGCAGTGGACTTGAAAGAAAATTAACTATAAACTATGTAAATAAACACTGCATGGTTAGTTTTGATGAACTAGATGACATGTTATTTATTTAACATTAAATCATAAGGCCATGTATTTACCTAATGGTTTGAGGAAACTATCATGAATAAATTTAATATATTATTAAACATTTTTCATTAAAGACTGGCTTGGTTTAATTTTTTAAATATTTTTACTTTTTGTAAGCTATATTGGTAGAAAAAAAAACTGTCAGAACCCTGATCAGATCTCATCAACTTGGCATAATTCGGAATTACTTATTTAAATCATCAGTCTTTTATCATAATAAGAGACGTTGGCCATCAGCTATACCACTTGTAGAAGCACAGACATCTTAACTAAAATATCAGTGGTAGTTTTTCAGTTCTGAAATAAAATTCTGCAGATTTGAATTTATTTAAGACGATGAGGGTCATGAAATAGATGATTTATATGAAAAAGTAACGTTTGGAGAACTCAAGGTAATTAAATACCTGCTAAAGCGGAGTTCATTTATAGATTTTCATACAGTTTTAAGTTTTGATAGATTTTTAATTCCATGGTTTATGCTCTATCTTTTTATAATTATAACTTTAAAAAATCATGCAGAGTTGTAGATTCAATTGTAATTTTCCTCCCATTAAATTGCTTTCAGTCCTACCATGAATTAAAAGTGTGTAATTATACATAAATATTTCGAATAAGTGTTGGTGAGGGTCTTCATTATCAGTTTCAGGAAATATCTGCCATTTTTGCTTAAGGAATCTATAAAAAGGGACTTCTCCTTGTGTTCATATTCGATTGGAAACCATAATGCTTATGGCGATGAAGGCTTAATTTTTTAAATGCTGATTAATAGTGAATAAGTACTTTTTATTCATTGCAATTTTATAAGTATTTGCCTTTTTACATTTGTTAATAGAGCTATATTTTCTCCATTAAACAAATGTAGTTGTTCTAGCTGTGTCGTTTATCGTTAGATTTCATTAACTCCCATTTCAGGGGAACGACTCACGACCTCGGATTTAAATGTTGAAAATTCAGTTTATTCTCATTTTACTATTATAACGAATATTTGGCTCAAAATAGTTTTAGGGTAGTATGTCTATATTTTGTTTAAAATAGTTTTGGGGGAGTGTCTTTTTTCCAAATAGTTTTGGGTAGTATGTATATTTCGTTTCATAATAGTTTTATGAAAAAACTTTAATGGTTGAAATAAATTTTTCCTATCTATACGTAACTGCACCAGATCCTGCAAGCATTTTATTCTGAACTGATTACGTATTTTCTGACCCCTTTTCAAGAATGTTTTTTTACAAGAGTTTACCATTAAACTGGACCATTTTCTTTAATGGGATGAACGCCATAATTTCCATTTTCTTTAGATATTTATGTGGACCATCAGTCTCGGAAAGATTTTGTGAAACTGAGTCGCATAAAACAAGGTATGCTTTGCTTATATCATTGTTTTTTATCTGTATCATTTATTTTTTATTATGCCAGAAGATGCATGAAGTGTCAAAGACGATAACTATATGGAACAAAAACTTTGAATGGATCCAGAAAAAGGAACTTACGAATGTTGTTGCCGGTATTTTGTAAACAGTCTCTTATCTTATGTAAATAACGTTGTTCTTGCCGTATATGCTCGCCATATTAATTTGAGCACATTTGTATTTGCATCATACGTTATATGCAAGAACGATAATTATAGAGACAAAGAGCGTAAAATACGTACAGAAAAAGAAACCCGATCATGTATCGTCATCAATTGAAGTGTAAATGAAGATCATTGTCACCCCCCTTCCCAATCAAATACATTCTTTTGCTGATATAATTTGTTTGGACGTTTATTTACTCGTAATTTTTGTGTTCTGATTATGCTGAAAGATGCGTGAAGTGTCTTTAAATGATAACTAATTTGGTCAAAAGTGTAAAATTTGTCCAGCTGACGATATATTTTCCTCGTCAATCTTTTATGGCCAATCTTGTGTAAACAAATAAAGAGTATTGCGTCATGCTAGTCACATACTGTCTTTATATCGTGACTTTGCGTTTTTTACTCAGTAAATTTCGCATTTTATTTATTTTGCAACATGCCTAAAGTGTCAAGGTCGTATTGTAAAAAAAAAAAAAAAAAAAAAGCGAAAGAAATTCATAGAACTTTAAATCTTGATGTCTTTCCCCTCCCAAGCATTTCATTTGCCCACCCCCTGTGTATCTCTAGTAAGTTTGACTTTGTGTCAAGTGATTTTGAAACCGCTGTTTTAGAAAGCAATATTCAGAATATATTGGTTAGAATTACAAAGATTGTTGAACTCTTAATGAAGGGTGAAAATGAAGTCTGAAATACCATCTTGCTTTAGTTTGCTAACATACAAGGTTGAAAGATGACACAGATTACGGTGCTGGTGTTCACACACACAAAATACAAAAGTCTGTATGAATAATGGTTGACAATGAAAGTGATATCTATACTATGATAAAATAGATAAAAACAAAATAGAATATGAAACTTATTTTTCATGTATAATGTTTGGAATATAAATTTCTATTTCCAGCTGGTAGTAAATGAAAGCAATCGACTGATAATTACGTAGCAAGGGTTTTGGCTACGTTCGAATATTGTTCTTCCTTGGGTTTTTCAGCAGTATCTTGAATTATTGGACAAGAAATTGGTTTATAATCTTCTTTATACACGATTTAGACATTGGTCAAAACTGTCCAATTTTCTTGTAGGGCTTGATGAATATTCTGTTTTCTTCTACTGTAGCCTATAGGATTGACCTTGCTGCTTGAGTATCTCTCCAGACTATAAAGTCCACCTCGAAGCCATTGCTATAGAGAAAGTTCAAAGACTTTTGACTTTTACTTCCAATGTTCTTTGATAAACAGTATTTCTGTTTTATTGTGCCTTTGGTCAAATTCTAATTAATTTTGCCAATTAATTTATTATACTCATTACTTGAGCTTGGTTTTCATTTTACCTCTCCACACACTTTTAGTATAATTTTATGGCCTGGAAAAGTCCCAACCTTTCCTCCATAATAACCCCAATTTTGTGAACAAACCATTCCTTGCATTCGAAAAAAATAAGCAAGCTTCTGAGAATCTCGGTTGCAGTTAGCCATCATTATTTGCAGGCTCTTTCTTTGCGGATTCGGCATTTCGCGCTGCAGAGAACCTTGTAACCTAAATGAAAATTCCCTTATTTGCAGTTTTGCTTCTTTGCACCAGGCCTTCTTGGTGCACTTTTGCGGTTCTTTGCACCAGGCCTTCTTGGTGCACTTTTGCGGTTCTTTACACCAGGCCTTCTTGGTGCACTTTTGCGGTTCTTTGCACCAGGCCTTCTTCGTGCTACTTCTCTCTTTCCGCACAGTACAACACCCCATCTCTTGATGACTCGACCTCTTTCTCGCATATCCTCTATCCTTGTATACAAATCTCCAGCTCCAGTCCTCTTTGTGTTCTCATGACTTTGTCTTTGCTTTGTCCACCTCATGGGCCCCCAAAAGTACTGCTTCAACTTCCAAAGGTTCTTCTAAACAGCTGAAGAAGATCATGATTTTGGAAGAAAATTAAGTCCTAATATAAGTGTAAGGAAGCAATAAAATATGTAGCCATAGGAAGATTTACTATGTTAATTAGAGTACCCTGGAGTTCATTGAAAAGAATGCAACTTAGATTCGTGTTGCTGTGGCTGCCAGTGCTCCTCACAGCACGAAGGTTGTATCAAAGGTGAGGGAAAAGGGTTTGAACAGAATGGAAAATGCCCTGTTTCTGTTGATCTAGGCTCGGCATTGCAAAGAAATTGCCATCAACTCTCTCATAATCCAGGAATAAGCAAAGTGTCTGCACCACAATTGCATGGGAAATGAACCTCGACCGTTCACTGGTTAAGGCACCACATCCCGGGCTACGCCATACGTTTAAACAGTGTTGTGACAGGCCGAGAGAAGGTTGTGACTCAAGGACAGGATGAAAGCAACTGATTGAGTTTATTATAGAACACACTCCTATATATACAAAAGCTCAAGGCAACAAGAATTTTCATGTTTAAAATTGACACCGTTACCGATGAGAAAAACAGACATGTTTTTTCAGGTTCTTTTTAGCGCGAGGGGAGAGCGAAGATACAAGCACAAAATGAACTATGTACGATCGTGTGACACATGGTTGGTACATGGCTCCCCCCCTAAAAATGACATACTGTACATGTTGAATAGGGCGCCCTGAATCTGGAGTGGGTAGTAGCAAAAACTGCGCCAATTAGCGGCAGTGAGTGGCTGTAGAAGTCGTTGGTTGGGGCGTGAGCGAGTGGTAGATGAATGGGTGGCTTTGTTGCCGCTCCGGCTCGTCACGGGGTAGGCGTGTGTGTCCTACAACATTCGCGTTCGTAGGCGTGTGTGTCCTACGGCATTCGCGTTCGTAGGCGTGTGTGTCCTACGGCACTCGCGTTCGTATGCGTGTGTGTCCTACGGCACTCGCGTTCGTAGGCGTGTGTGTCCTACGGCACTCGCGTTCGTAGGCGTGTGTGCCCTACGGCACTCGCGTTCGTAGGCGTGTGTGCCCTACGGCACTCGCGTTCGTAGGCGTGTGTGCCCTACGGCACTCGCGTTCGTAGGCGTGTGTGCCCTACGGCACTCGCGTTCGTAGGCGTGTGTGCCCTACGGCACTCGCGTTCGTAGGCGTGTGTGGCCTACGGCACTCGCGTTCGTAGGCGTGTGTGCCCTACGGCGTTCGCGGGCGTGTGTGCCCTACGGCGTTCGCGGGCGTGTGTGCCCTACGGCGTTCGCGGGCGTGTGTGCCCTACGGCGTTCGCGGGCGTGTGTGCCCTACGGCGTTCGCGGGCGTGTGTGCCCTACGGCGTTCGCGGGCGTGTGTGCCCTACGGCGTTCGCGGGCGTGTGTGCCCTACGGCGTTCGCGGGCGTGTGTGCCCTACGGCGTTCGCGGGCGTGTGTGCCCTACGGCGTTCGCGGGCGTGTGTGCCCTACGGCGTTCGCGGGCGTGTGTGCCCTACGGCGTTCGCGGGCGTGTGTGCCCTACGGCGTTCGCGGGCGTGTGTGCCCTACGGCGTTCGCGGGCGTGTGTGCCCTACGGCGTTCGCGGGCGTGTGTGCCCTACGGCGTTCGCGGGCGTGTGTGCCCTACGGCGTTCGCGGGCGTGTGTGCCCTACGGCGTTCGCGGGCGTGTGTGCCCTACGGCGTTCGCGGGCGTGTGTGCCCTACGGCATTCGCGGGCGTGTGTGCCCTACGGCATTCGCGGGCGTGTGTGCCCTACGGCATTCGCGGGCGTGTGTGCCCTACGGAATTCACATCGGCTTTGGTTGAAGTTGAATTGGTGTCCTCTTCGTCACGAGTGGAAGCGTTGATGGAGGAATTGAAGGTCATGAAGTGGACGTCCATAAGGGCGTCAGCTTTGGTCATCAAGTCCTTTATGTGTAAACTATCGCCATCGGGTATACCAGTGCGTACAGGTTTGGGTAAACGGCTTACCCAAAGGGCACGAAGTACAGTGAGCCCTCTCTACTTCGCGGTTCGACCATCGCGGATTCGCCACTTCGCGGGTTTTTTTCATAATCCATATATATATACATATCGCGGATTTTCCGGAAATTTCGAAAAAACCGCGATATCTGAAGACCCCAAATACGATATTTTGTTACCTGTAATTCCATTAATACTGTAATTAGTAATATCTGCTCTTACTGATTGTTCATTGCATTACATATGACATATAATTCAGCACAGAAAGAAATAAAACACGAAAAGAGAATGTGATCATACGATAATTCAGTACTGTATACAGTACGTAGCAAAATTAAATCGAACATGAAACGCAAATCAGATGCAGTCATACCATATTAGAATGGTGTAAGGCTGCTGATGGCCACTACTGTACTACAAATGTAATGGATGTGCATCTTTTCCATGAATCTTTTGTATGTATACGTACATAGTAGTACTGCATCCAATAATATTCATTGTTGCAAAAATCACATCTCGAACAAGCGTACGAGAGAGAGGGAGAGAGAGAGACACACACATATCCTACAACAAAACAAGTGTAAAATAGCGTACGTAAAGCTGTATTATTATTATTATCATTATTATTGTTGTTGTTGTTATTAAAATTATTATTGTTATTATTATTATTATTATTATTACTGTATACGTAGGGTACCTTGTAATTTGAATTGGTAACCTACGTAGCATATAAGACGAGTTGTGATTGGTTCGAGCGCTGATAGATGACGAATCAGAACCTAAGTTTTGTTATCTAGCCTGTGATTGGTGTTTTGCCCGCATCTCCAACCCGCAGGTTCTACGTATTCGCGGTCACTTTGTCTCCCGCCGTATCGCTGTGTAGATGTTAAGTTATTGTGAACTTTAATCTGTGCTGTGCGTGACTGTTTTAAGTTGAATTTTTTGTTGAACTTTCTGTTAAACCCTACTGTACAATGCCTCCCAAGCGTTCTGCTTCTACTAAGGCTGGTAGTGAGCCTAAACGCCACCGAAAGATGATGACGATTGCTGAGAAGGTGACGCTTCTCGATACGTTAAAAGACGGTAGAAGTTACGCGGCCGCAGCCCGCCATTTTGGAGTCAACGAATCCACCGTTCGCTATATCAAGAAGGACAAGGCGAACATTAGAAAGACGGCTACCATCACCTTTAGCAGATCAGCGAAGCGAGTCGTTACCATGCGTAATAAAACGATCGTACGCATGGAAGGTGCTTTAGCAGTGTGGATTGCCGACTGCCGGAAGAAGAACATAGCCTTGGATACGAACACCATCCGAACCAAGGCTCTGAGCTTGTATGAGAATTTTGCGCCAAAGGAACCTCAAGACGACGATGGCGACCGTGCTGAAGAAGATGATGATGTAGATGAACCTCAACCAGGGACATCTACTGATTCCCAGCGTCAGAAACAAAGTTTTTCCGCCAGCAAAGGATGGTTCGCGAAGTTTCAGAAACGCTTCGCCCTGAAAAGCGTTTCCCTGCATGGCGAGGCTGCTTCCGCTGACACTGCCGCTGCTGAAACTTACGTGAACCAGACGTTCAAGAATATTATCGCCGAAGGTGGATACAAGCTGGAACAAATGTTTAATATGGATGAGACCGGCTTGTTTTGGAAGAGAATGCTGTCGCGAACTTTCCTGTTCAAAGAAAAAGCCAAAGCCTCTGGCTTTAAAGCATTCAAGGATCGCGTTACCCTCGTGATGTGTGGCAATGCTGCTGGATTTTTGCTAAAGCCGGGGCTTATTTACAAGTCGAAAATCCTCGCGCTTTGAAAAATAAGAATAAGAATCTCCTTCCCGTGTACTGGATGCATAATCCAAAAGCATGAATTACGAAGATGCTGACCTCCAACTGGTTCCACCAGTGTTTCATCCCGCAAGTCAGTCAATAGCCTATCTCTTGGAGAAGGCCTTGCCATTCAAGATCCTTCTCCTCATGGATAACGCTGGTGGACACGCAACTGACCTGTCGCGTGAGGGCGTTCAGGTTGAGTTCCTGCCACCCAACACCATGTCATTAATTTAACCGATGGACCAGGGGGTTATCAGGGCGTTCAAGGCCCTCTACACGAAGAATACCTTGGCGGACCTCGTTGCATGTGTGGATGCTGCCCAAGAAGATGAAGATGAAGATTTTAATTTGAAGGCGTACTGGCGGCAGTACACCATAGCCACGTGCCTGCAGAACATTCAGAAGGCACTGCAAGAAATGAAACCTGCAACTGTGAATGCGAGCTGGAAGAAGTTGTGGTCCCAGATTGTTTACGACGACGAGGGATTTACTCCGTCTGAAATCCAACACTCTGCAATACGCAAATCTGTGCAGTTGGCTGCGATAATTGGAGGTGACGGGTTTGGCGACATGACGACTGAAGACGTCGACGAGTTGTTGGACTTCCATTCCCAGCCGCTAACTGACGCAGACCTAGAAGACCTGACGAAATCGGCCAGTGAAGAAGAGAGCGAAACACAGGAAGAGACCCAAGTAAACGTTGAAGAAACGGGCTTAACATTAGAACGGCTTGCCAAGGTCTGCAACCATATAAAGGAGGTGAAAGAAATGTTGCAAGAGTGGGACGAGGATATGGTTCGGTCTATGCAATTCTGCAACAAGATCGATGAAGACATGACTCCCTGCAGGATGCTCTTAGAGCGAAAAAAGAAGCAGCGGCAGCAACTTCCGATCACAATGTTCTTCCAGCCTCGCAAAAAAGAGCCAGTTCCTCCTGCTAGTACGCCTTCGGAAGAAATTGAAGAAGTTTCCCAGGAAGAATTTGAAGAGGTGTCCCAGGAAAAGACACCTCCGTCTGAAGAGACGTAAAATACTATCATTGGCTGCACAGTAGAAGATATCATCAGCTTCATCATCATTTCTACTGCGCAGCAAATTCATCGCCATCATCATTAGAGTTTTTCTTGAACTTCTTTCGTGGTGAGTACAGTAACAATCTTCATTTTTTACTTTAATATTCTAACATTTTAATATTTGTGCCTGTTTTAGTTTAGTACTGTATGCATTAAGTTAAAGGGAAGGTTTTAAAAGTCTGAAGAGTATACATGTAACCTATCATATTTTTTTTGTTTAAAATTTACATTTACGTACGTAAAACAATCTCTCTCTCTCTCTCTCTCGTAAATTGTTTTCCTGCTTTGCTACGTACAGTATGTACTGTATATGATTTTATATAGATACTGTAAATAATATTTGTAATAACATATTTTCTAAAAGCTTTTACTGTAATATCATTATTTATCACTTTCATCATGCGCGTTAAATGCCTTCTTTGTTTACTGAGCGTGGTTGTTTACTGAGCGTACTTTATGACGCCGTCGTTTCAGGCGGCGTCATAAAGAAAAACATTTCATTTGGAAGTCCTAAGTAAAACATTGGTAATAACAAAATCAACATGCTGTATAATCAATATAATTGATGCAAAAACTAACCTATACACAGATGTGTACACTAAATGCGTTTGTTTCTTCATTATGACCAGAGACACGTAAACAAAACATTGGTTTCCATTTTTTATCGTGCTTTTTGGCGTGTTTAGGAAACTCATGATATAAAATCGCCTTTAATATTTGTGCCTGTTTTAGTTTAGGGTACTGTAGTACATGCATTAAGTGTTCTGTACATTAAAGGGTAGTTTGTTAACAGTACTACGTACAAGGGAAGGTTTTAAAAGTCTAAATATACATGTTAAGTAAATAGGTAAATATGGTGTCACTACTTCGCGGATTTTCACCTATCACGGTCTGGTCTGGAACCTATCTACCGCGATAAACTTGGGTTCACTGTAGGTTCACATCACGAGGAGAGCCGTCCGCGGCAGGTTGCAGGCGAGTGGTACTGGTCATTTCTCTGAGGGCGAGCGAAGCCCTTTGGTCCCCCAATTGTTGTTGAGAGAGCTGAGAAAGCGTTGCTATACGGGCGGCTGGCGACGGCGAGTACTTCTGCAGAAGGTATGTGTAGATGGCGTCATAGCAACGGGGAGAAGCGGGGGGGGGGGAGGTGGGAGGAGCGAGTCGCTCCGGGGGTCACCAATGTGACGGGCCGAGAGAAGGTTGTGACTCGGACAGGATGAAAGCAACTCGGTGAGTTTATTATTGAACACTCTCCTTTATATACAAAAGCTCGAGGCAACAAGAATTTTCATGTTTAAAATTGACACTGTTACCGATGAGAAAAACAGACATGCTTTTTCAGGTTCTTTTTAGTGCGAGGGAGAGTGAAGATACAAGCACAAAAACGGATTTTGAGCGAAGCGAAAAATCTATTTTTGGGTGAGATAGCCATGGCGTCCTGATGGAAGGTTCCTTTTTGGTAGCTTCCTTGGGTATAAGACTACTAAGATATTCCCAGAGAATTTAACCACAGGTTATCACAGAATTCTAACTTCTGGAGCGAGTATCTCAAAGGTTTCCCCTTAAGACATCGTAATACAACAGGGGACGCGCATGTCTGAACGCGCCACATAGCTATCTTCACCCCGAACAGAGTTAATGCTTCGGTGTGTAAGGACTGAGAATAGCTGGGAGCCGTTCCACAGCTAATCTCACTCGTGGCTACTACTGATACTCGAGACGTAAACAAACGGACGCCATTGCTCTAATGACGTCACGCCCGTCTTCATCCTGAAGCCAGTTACTGCCCATCACCATGATACAGTAGCACAGGGTGGGAACAAAACTGGACGAAGTAGTAGGGAGGGTCCATCAGGACGCCATGGCTATCTCACCCAAAAATAGATTTTTCGCTTCGCTCAAAATCCGTTTTTTGGGCTCAAGCCATGGCGTCCTGATGGAAGAGTACCAGAGAATCAATGTATCGTGGTAGATTTTCCCCCAGTATTAAGTGCCTAGGCATTGACAAAACAGCAAAGTAATCTTAGATAAAGAACCATAGGAACGAAGTATCCTGCCCCCCTTGGCAGTGAAGTTCCCATGGGCTATGCCGACGTCAAAGTGGTATTGAAGGGCTATTCATCCTGAGAGAAGAACTTGAAGAACTTAGAGATGAAGCGGAATGTTTGGTATTTGTATAGGAACATTCTGAAATTAGACCAGTGGTGGTTGGGCACTGTGTATAGAGTTCATCTCTTGGTTATCAGAAGTAAGTATTCGTGTAGGAACCTTACTTAGTCAGGGTGAATATAATTTAGGATTAAACATCTTAAATTCTTCATAACCATAAGAAAGGAGGAATAAATAAAACTATGACAGGTATGTATTTCATAGTAAGTAGGAGCTGAAAGAGACGCATAAGTAATAAAATAGAAATTTTATTTCACAATGCAGAAATTAAATAATTTACAGCAAAAGTAAAGTTCATTTACAGTAATAATAATGTACATAGAAATAAAGGCTTGCTCTTGAATCTGAAAAGGAATTTCAGGATATTAGTAGGTACTCGTTCTCGAGGAACGCAAGTCTTTAAATAACACATCATGCTCAAGGCATGCGGCACTTGTGTGACACTATGACATTTCACCTGGGATAAGAACAGTTATAAAAGCACTAAGTGTTTTTAGACATCACTATGAATCGCTCGAGGGTCAACATAGGCACCCGAAGAGTTAGAGTCCCAAGTAACTCACTGTTCTACGCAGAGTTAGGTGCAGGTTTCATAACACTACCTGCGGCTACCACAAAATGTTTGACTTCGTGCACTTGTTTCGCATAATGTTTAAAGAAAACTCGCGAGGACTTCCAGCCCGTGAAGTTTTTAAGGCTTTCAAAGTCCATGCTCTGAAAGAAATTCAGAGAAGATGCCACTTTTCTAGGATCATGACCAGCGGGTGTACTGTTCGGATCCGCTCTGCGAATGAAGTAGGTGATTTTCGCTCTTAATTGTTTCAGTGACAGGTATAATATCCAAGGGGGTAGAGAGAGACGTCAGTTCTTCACACAGGAACTTTATTAATTAAAACATACACGGGAGCAATACCAAAGCTCAAGTCTCAGAGACACCAAGGTTACAAGGTAACAAGCATTAATGATTATCATTACAAGACAACAAGGTTAGGAGGGAACAGGCAATAAGGATTGTTATCTGTTATTCCCCCGGCCTCCTTTTTTGTTTTACTTCGTTAAACAAACAGATCTACTGTATAAAAAAGTTACTAATTATAATAAAATGGATAAAATATTGTAACAAATATAAAATTGTTCTCAAGCTCAAACTAAACGTACATTGTAATATGAATACAAACAATAGCATTTCATAATAAAAGAACAATAACAGTCTACATCACGTACAACATTCCATTGCATAAATATCTAAGAATTGCAAAAGAAATTGCACATATTTAAAACCTGTTTCCCTTGTCTTTAATTTTAACATTTTCTAACCTGAACTCATCGTTTTTAAAATGAACAAGATTATCTTCATTTACAGCCACTCTAAGTCTTCCCTTAACTAAGACTTCCACCAAGTCATCACTCTCTTTATTTTCCTTTGTTAATATGTCTGCTATCATGTCTTTAGTATTCAGCCAACTATATGATTCTACTTCTTTATGAATTAGTTTCTCCTTCAAGTCTGCCACTGCGTTTCTTAACAATTTTCTTTCTACTTGTTTTGATGATGCTATACTCTCCAGCGTTGGTCTGCTGTCTGTGAACAGTTTTACTGGGATTTTTCCTCCTTTTTCTCCAAACAGAAGTTGTTCAACACTTTTTGCTAAATAAACACTGTCATCTACTAATTTAGTTAAGTTCCTCGTTTCGGCGTCTTTGGCAGAATGGCACACTTGTTTGATGGTTTTTGTTTTCCAATATATAGGAGCTACTATATCAGTTTTCTTGTTTCCCATTAAAATCAAGTTACCCCCAACTGACTTTGAGTCACATCTGTAACTCGCATCACCGAGGCCATAAATTTTCAGGTCTTCTTTCTTCCCTATTTTACCAAACTTTATTTTGCTTTCTTTTGATTTAATTTTCTTCACTATCTTGTTTATTCTCTTTAGATCACCGATCGTAGCATCTTTATTTTTCATAGACATGTTCAATCCAACAATAGCCAAGTCGGGTCGGACATTTTCCGCCAACCACTGGATTTTTCCTGCATACTTCCGGAAAACTTTATATTCGGTTTTTGTCAGAGGTTCGTCATTTCCAATTTTCCTTATTTCTTTGATTTCCTCAATGGATTGGGCATAATCCTCCATGCTTACTTCTATTCCTTCTCTTGTTTTAACTATATCAATCCCTGTAAATCTGAATTCAGATGACTCCACCTTTGAAATCGTGAAATTTTTCATTAAAAGATCCTTGATCATATCCACAAATTCTCTTTTTCCTGAAATCGAAAAATCATCAACATGACATAAAATCATACCAAGTAATGATCTGCCGTCATGGAGGTAGTAGAAGGCGTTATCTCCATGCAGTGTTTTCATTCCTCTTCCTTTAAAAATCTTGTCAACTTTAAGCCAAAATTTCCTACCTGCATCTTCAAGCCCATAGATTGGCTTTTTCAGTTTCCAAATGGTTCCTTCCTGTTTTACATCTTTGGGCGGTTCAACAAACACATCACGCTCCAGTTTTTCGGCCTGTAAGAAAGCTGCGGAAATGTCGACGCTCTCCAGTTCAAATCCTTCATTAGCCGATACTGCGATGAAAGTCTTGAAAGACTCTCTCAAGGCGGTTGGGGAATCTGATTTTGGTTTCTCAGTTTCCTGGAATCCTCTAGCAACTAACCTTGCTTTTATTTTGGTCTTCTGCCCATCTTGTCTCTCTTTTTCAGTTATAACCCACCTTGAACCAATTTTCTCCTGTCCTGTATCTTTTACTTCTTCAAATGCTTCATAATACTCAAAATTTTCAAGTTCTTTTTCTTTAGCGTTTATAACTTCACGTTCATGATGACGACTCTTTGGAACTTCTACCACATATGTGGTTATTTCCTCTACCAAACACTCGTCATTTGACATTTTCATCCAGTAAGTACCAATGTTATCTAGTTCGAAATTTTCCTTGGTCTCTTGTACTTCGGTTTCTTCTTCTTTTTCATTTATAAGATATTTCCAGTCCCTTATTTCATTTTCGAAGTCAACTTCAATTGTTTTACCTCCCTCTAGTTTTATGAGGCACACGAATTTACGCTTTGAGTTAGGTTTGTTCACTTCAGTCACCTTTCCTTTGTGTTCCTCGCCATTCTTGAAGGTCATAATTATAATTTTACTTTTCTTCGGCCTTTTTTCAGATGGAAGATGATCTTTCACGGTCATTTTGTCATAATTCTCTTCTGCCAAATCAGGTTTACTAACAACTGTCGCTTCTTCTCTCTTTTCTAAATTAATTTCCTCACTCTCGGACTGGTCAGTAAGAGCTGCCTCATCCTTCGACCCAATCTCATCTTTTTTCTCATGAGCTGAAGTCCTTAACGTTCCGTAAGGTTGCAAATGACAAGAAGCTACCTTTTTCATATCTCCATTTGCTAAAATCCATACACTTCTCCCTTCCATCTTTTCCACCGTAGCGGGACCAAACCATTGTTTTCCACCTTTGTGCTGATAAAATACTTTCTCCCCAGGTGTATATAGATAATCATTAAAAGACGCATTTCTTGCGTTTAAGGCAATTTTCAACTTTTCACCATACTCAATTTCTCTATACTTCTTATTCACTTCTTTTTGATTTTCAATATGTCTTCTGACTGCTTCTGACTCAGAGATTAAAGATTCGGTGGCTACATTTCCACTTGTTATACCAGGGACTACTACAGCTCTCCCAGTGAGTAACTGTAATGGGGCATATCCTTTCACTGTTATATTAGTATTATGACACCAGGCCGCTTTAGAAACTGCTTCATCTAATGTAATTCTATCATTCTCTTCCATCACTTTCTTCACAGTTAGATCAGCGCTGTAATGATTTCGTTCGTTCAAACCATTACTCCAAGGAGAATATGTTGGGCCAAACCTTATCGTAATTCCCATTGCAGAAGCCAAACTTTCCATTTCCTTATTTTGAAATTCTGATCCATTGTCAGCCCAAAATCCCTCAGTAGGATATCCGTATTTCTCGCACCAGTTCTGGGTGATGGCATGCAAAACAGTAACTGCTTCTTTGTTCTTTAGCACAACTCCACTTATTAATTTTGTGAAGGCGTCTACCATCCACAGAATGTTATTCTCCTTTACTTGCTTTAGGTCAACTGTGACCTTTTGATTAAATTCCGTCACTGTTGGGATGGCAACTTTTGGTATACCCAATGATTTTTTATACTTTTGGCAGGGTATACATTCATTAACAACTTTCTTAATAACCTTTTTGGTTCGGTTGGATACTACTCCTGCCAATGTGAACAAATGGAGGAGTTGAGTCTCTCCCTTATGGCCAGATACCAGATGCACCCTTTTTACTCTTTTATACTCTGATATCTCTTTATTGCTTTCCAATTTCTTGGCAAACATTACAATCTCTTCTTCGCTACATTCTTTATTGGTTTCCAAGACAACGGCAAGGTGGTTACCTTTAGTGGTTATCAAATCTATCTCTAGGTTCGGAACCAAGCTTCTGATAACTAGTTTTTCCTTTCCTTTCTCGTAATCCTGAGAGGCACTCCATTTCTGGAGTTGTTCTTTAGAACACAAAAAAGGGATATTAGCTTCAATAGCATAAATTTGCACTCGTAGTCTACTGAACTCTGTTCCATTTTTCTTTCCTTTAATTATCAGCGGAACTTCAAACATTTTGTGACATTCATAAACTTTACTTGGTCCAAATTTGAACTTTTTCTTTTCTATTCTTTTAACATTAACTTGTCCTTTTCCAAATTGATTTTTCTTCAGATATTCTTCTATCCATTTAATTCCTGCCACATTTTTGGGTGCACCATTGTCAATAATCATCTCAGTTTCATTGATTTCATCCGTGAAGTAAATTTCAGGCATTTCTACTTCTCCTCTCTCATCTTCAACACTCACAAATCTGATGTTACTTAATCTATTCAGACAGCATTCATTTCTACACCTTTTCTCTCTCGATTCTGATCTGAGCCTCCTGCCGCCCTCCATCGGACGATCTTGCCGATTCCTTTCAAGTTCTTCACGATCCTCACTTCTCCTTTCCGAAGGTTCTCTTCGTTTAAAGGAGTCTATTCTGTTTCGGTTTCTATCTCCTGATCGAGAGTAATATCTTCTACTCTGATATCTGCTTCCTGACTCTCTCCTGTTTTGGCTTCTATCTCGCGAACGGGAGTATGGTCTCCCATTTCTTTGCTCATTTGATCTCGATGTAGATCTTTGTCTATTTGTATAAAATACGTCCAATTCCTTTTCGGGTCTTTGGTTTTCTATCTTTAGTTCCTTGAACTCCTTTTTACATATTTCTATTGTCACTTTATCTTCTACATTTTTTAGTTGTTTCATAATTGAAATTTTTTCTGTTGTTTCTAATTTAGACTTATCTAAAAACAAAACTGTAGTCCATAACTTCCATTTTGATCCAAAGTTTGCTCTATCCATTTTCACTAAAAGATTCTCAAATCTATTCAGATACTCTTCACCTGTTTCTTTGTCTTTCTGTTCAAATTTTTGTATTTCGGAAACCAATTCAGACATTTTTTCCAAGGTTGTTTTTTCAAATTTACCTTTTAGCAAGTTTATCACGTCTTCAATGATAGTTACACTGTTAGTGTTTACTTTTTCTATAACCTCTCTTGACACAAATAACGATAATCCTCTAATCTCTTTGTTTGTTTTTAAACTATCCACCAATTCGAAAAATTTTTGAATTGGAGGAATGGTTGTCTGTGAATCCCATAGCCTTAGTTGATGGCAATAACTTTCAAAATCCTGGCCATTAGTCCAGATTGGAGCTTTCCGATTTTTAACTAAATTAACATGGTTATTTCCACTTCCAACTTGGTTTATCTCAAAATTGTTTTCAATGATTTTCAATAATTTGTCTAGTCTTTCATCCATATCACTCTTTTCATACATTGTCTTGTTTGTTTCTTTACCGAAATCCCACTTTTTGTGAAAGTTTTTCTGGTGCGAAATATTGGTTGCTCTGTTTTTAAATAGTTTATTGCACTGTCCACAAATTCTGGCCTCATACCTTTGATCTAACTGGTTTTTTGCTGCCTCAAAAAGTTCATTTGTTTCTAGCCACCGTTTTACCTGTTCCACTTCACATAAATTCAAATCATTATTTTCACACTTGCTCTCATCTCCATTTTCTTTATGTCCCAATACCGGGCCTTTACACTTATGACAAAATTTGAAAATAAAATTTCCAGCATTGTCTATGGTTCCAAAGTTAGCCAGTCGGGTCAACTGGTTCATAAGTTCACTTTCATCTTCAATGTATCCTGGTAAGGAAACTGCAGAGTATTCTGAAGACGCCATTATGACTGTTTCACTTTATTGTAGATAACATCAGGGTTCAAGGTTTCTTCCAGAAGATCCCCAAGCACTCACAAACACTCTCAACAGCAAAAGAATTAAGCTGTTGTGAAGACTCGTAATTACCATTCTTCGGCTCACACAACTTCAGGCTCAGGTCGTCTGCCTCACCATGTATCAACAGTTCAGCATGTTTTCTTCATCTATCCATGATATCTGCTCCCCGAAGCACTCTGGTCGACAGAACCAATACGTCCTTTCCAGTTCATAAGCCGAAATCCATTGGTTTTCCTTCTCACAGACGGCTTCACATCTGCAGCAACTTACTGAACTTCTGGATTACTCCCCCTCCCCGATGTTCGGGAACTTTAGCTGCTCATCATTTTCTTTTATATTTCTTAGTAAAATTTAATCTCCAAGACAATCGCTGCAGTCCCTCGAACCACGCTCTGCTACCATATAATATCCAAGGGGGTAGAGAGAGACGTCAGTTCTTCACACAGGAACTTTATTAATTAAAACATACACGGGAGCAATACCAAAGCTCAAGTCTCAGAGACACCAAGGTTACAAGGTAACAAGCATTAATGATTATCATTACAAGACAACAAGGTTAGGAGGGAACAGGCAATAAGGATTGTTATCTGTTAACAGGTCGCTGCCCGATGTTTCTCCTTTGAAGAGTTGGCCTCCACCAAAGTTCGAAGTTCTGCGAAGATAGACCTTGAGGCTCTCTACTGGACATAGAGAGACATCCTCCTTCAGGGGGCATATTCTCCAAGGGCCCCATCTTTTGGTGGGTAATTCATTTTTAGCGAGAAACGTCGGATCAGGGGAGAGGGTCACTTCTCCTGAATCGGTAAACAGGATGTGTCCTTCTTCTCTTGATAATGCCACTATTTCGCTGACTTGAGCTCCCGAAGCGAGAGCAAATAAAAATATAACTTTCTGAGTCAGATCCTTGAGGGGGCATGAATCATTGTCCAAGTTGGAGGCGAAATGGAGTACCTTGTCTAGTGACCAGGAGATCGGTTTCGGAGGGGGTGCTGGACGTAGGCGAGCACATGCTTTTGGTAGTTTGTTGAAGATGTCGTTGGACAGATCAATTTGGAAAGCATATAGAATTGGTCTAGCCAAGGCCGATTTGCAGGTTGAAATCGTATTGGCTGCTAATCCTTGTCCATGAAGGTGAATGAAGAAGGACATACAGAAATCAATTGTGATTTCATTAGGATTTTTTGCCTTGACAAAGGAGACCCATTTCCTCCAGGATGATTCATATTGCCGTCTCGTGGATTCGGTCTTGTATTCCTCTAGGAAGTCTAGACTTTTCTTCGAGATCCCAAACCTCTTCTTTGCGGCAAGGGAGAGAAAATCATGAGATGAAGGTCCTTGATTTTCGATGATGAAGCGAAGACAGTCGACTTCTGTACTTGTTGAGAGAGAACTGGGCCCGGGAGAGGGATCAGCTTGGGCTGCAGCTCCAGGACCAGGGGGTACCAGTTGCTCCGGGGCCACTTGGGAGCCACTAGGGCCGCTGTCCCTTTGAAGGTTCTCAGTTTGGAGAGGACTTTCAACAGAAGGTTGGTGGGAGGGAACAGGTAGATCTTGGACCACCTGTTCCAGTCCAGTGACATGGCGTCCACTGCTTCTGCTTTGGGGTCCTCGTACGGGGCTACGTACAGAGGAAGTTGATTGTTGTCGCTCGTTGCAAAGAGATCTATCTGAAGTTCTGGGACTCGGTGAGAGATGAAGGAGAACGATCTTGCGTCTAGAGACCATTCCGACTCTATCGGGTTTGTCCGAGATAGAGCATCCGCTGTCACATTGCGGAATCCTTGTAGGTGAACTGCAGACAGGTGCCACTTCTTCTTCTCCGCCAGACGGAAGATTGGGAGAAGCACCTGATTTATCTGGGGCGATCTTGAGCCTTGGCGATTGAGACAACGAACTACCACCGAGTTGTCTAGGGTTAGACGGATGTGGATCGAGGGCGGCGGGGATAACTTCTTCAGAGTTAGAAGGACCGCCATGGCCTCCAAGATGTTTATGTGGAACGTCTTGAATAGTGGAGACCAGGTACCTTGAACCTGTTTCTGGTGGGAGTGACCTCCCCAACCTTCCAGTGAGGCATCCGTGTGGATGTTGAGTGATGGAGGAGGGTGTTGGAGAGGAATGGACCTTTTCAGGGCCTTTTCTTCCGACCACGGCTTTAGGAGGCGTCGTAGTCTGTTTGGAAGCCGTCTCTTGAGGTCTCTTCGAGCGATGGATGCCGAGCGTCTCCAGACTCCCGCGGCATCCTTTAGCTGTGCACGAAGCACTGGGTTTGTCACTGAGGCGAATTGTAGAGAGCCTAGAACTCGTTCCTGCTGTCGTCTTGAAATGCGTTTGGATTTCAGTAGTCGCTTGACAGACCCTGCTATTTCCTTCCTTTTCTTCTGGGGGATGGAAAGGCGGTGTGACTGAAGATTCCAGTGGATTCCCAACCACTGAAACTTCTGAGCTGGAGAGAGGCGAGATTTTTTCTCGTTGATCTTGAATCCCAGGTGTTCTAGGTACTGGGTAACTTCGTTGCAAGACTTTGCACACTCTTCGGGCGATGGAGCCCAGACTAGCCAGTCGTCGAGGTAGGCCATCACCTGGACGTTTCTTAGGCGGAGCTGTTGTACTATGGCATCCGCCAGTTTTGTGAAGATCCGAGGGGCCACGTTGAGGCCGAAGGGCATGGCCCGGAAGGCGTAGCTTTTCCTTTGGAGTCGAAATCCTAGGTAGGAGGAAGCGTGATGGTTCATTGGAATGTGCCAGTAGGCATCCGCCAGGTCTATAGAGACCGTGTAGGAACCTTGAGGCAGAAGGGTCCTTATTTGTTGAAGCGTCAGCATCTTGAATTTGTTGTTCTCTATGAACTTGTTGAGGGGGGATAAGTCCAGAATGACTCTGAGTTTGTCTGAGTCCTTCTTGGGAACACAAAACAGTCTCCCTTGGAACCTGGTGGACTTTACCTTCCTTATCACCTTCTTGTTCAAGAGGTCTAGAACATATTCTTCCAGAAGGGGGGTTGATTGCTGGAAGAACTGCTGGAAGATCGGGGGTGGTTGCGTCCAACTCCAGCCTAGACCGTTCTTGATGATGCTGTGTGCCCAGGGATCGAAGGTCCAACGATCCTGGAATTGGCGGAGTCTTCCTCCCACCGGAAGCACTTCATTGCTTCTGGTGTCCCGAGGACTTGCTGCCTCGGCCGCTAGCTCCCTTTCCTCCTTTACCTCTGGAGGGACGGCGAGATGCGTCTTTGCTTGCACCCCTGAATGAGCCTCTACCTTTGGCATGAAAGGTAGTTGATGGTTGCTCAAAGGCAGGGGTGAAGACCGGTGACTGTGACAACACCGGTTGGGGGACCAATTGAAAGGTCTGTTGTGGTTGGGCAACCACTTGGGAGGTAGCGGGTCCCGGAAACTGACGTCTTTGCTGACGTTGCTGGGGTTTTGACTTCTGAGGTTTCCTCTTAGGCTGAGGTCCGTCGTCCTGAGAGGGTTTCCTTTTCCTGGACATGCCCCACTTGTGGAGAAGGTTCCTATTCTCCGTGGCGGCTCTGTCAGTTATTTCCTTCACAAGGTCAGAAGGAAACAGGTGCTTTCCCCAGATATTGGAGGAAATCAGCCTCCGGGGTTCGTGTTTCACGGTGGCACCGGCAAACACGAATTCACGACAGGCTCTTCGAGCCTTTATGAAGTGGTACAAGTCCTTCATTACCGTTAGTAAGTGGGATTTGGAGAGTACCATGTAGTGATCTGGTACTCTAGTGTCACAGGCCATAACTTCCAGTTGGACTTGATGAGAAAGAGATGCCGCAAGCCTCTCCTTCGTGTCTTGTTCCCGGCGAAGGAGGTGATCGTTGAGCTTAGGGAGGTCTTCATTAAACTGACGTCCGGCGACGTCAGGATCGAGCCTTCCCACGACGAAAGTATGCTGAACATCTTTCCAGTGTCGAGCGTCAGGGGGGGTCACGATGGAGAAGGGTCTGCACTCCTCCAGTGCAGGGCAGGGTTTCCCTTCTTCCGCCGCTTTAAGGCATGCAGCTAAGGCCTTTTCCAAGAATGGAAGAACCGCAGTATCAGGTGCAACGTAAGTAGGGTGCTTCTTGCTCAATGCCGGAAGCTTAGAGCAGGTAAAGCCTCTACTCTTGAATGCGGAGGCTAGCATAGCCTGGGCCTTTGCGAGATCGAACACTATCTCTTCCTTAGGTTCGGTCTCTTCCTTCGAGGCAGGTTCGGAACGAAGCCGGACGTAACAGTCCGGGTAGGCCTCAAAGCTTGGGAAGAACTCCACATCTTCCAAAGGGACCGTGCCGATCTTATCACTGACAAAGATCCTGCCGGTCGCAATAACCATATGCTCTGCATACCTCCACGGGTTGGCATGAGAGCAAGCGGGGAGATCCTTGACCGAAATCTTCTTCGGCTCTCTGTATCCTATCATCGACCTGATGGACTCCTGGTTCTCCTTCAGCCTGTCGTCCATGACGGCTCTAATCAGCCGGATCAGTTCTTGAGTAGAAGAAGAAGGATCCGGAGTCGAGGAGGTAGACGGAATAGACATTTCCGTCGGTGTAGGAGTAGGAGGGGGGATGGACGAGGGAGCAGCTCCTAGCTCCGACTCGGTGTACTCCACCTTGTCTTCGTCATCTTCGGCTCCTTGAGCCATAAGCGTCTTCTCCGTGTCTTCCGAGACGTCCGAAATCTGTTCGTCATCTTCGGAATCCAAACGACACTCGTGCATGGACTGAGCCATGATCACATCAGGTTCCACCGTAATTTGGACAGTGGGGATCACATCTTTGGGTACCACTGAGTCAGGGGAGGCCTTAGGGAACAATAGTGACCTCAGTTCTTCGGTGGCCAGGTACGGTCCGGTAGCATTTTTCTGGAAGCCACGCACCCACTTGCGCAGCTTTTCACGAGAAATGTCTCTAACCTCCGCTGAAGGAGGGTTATGGAAGGCCTCAACTAGGTGAGCCTGGCAGACCGTACAATCCAGTGGATTCCAAAACTTCAAATCCCCTTTCTTGTCTGCACAAGGGGCGTGAGTCCTGCAAGCCGTATGCCCGTAAAACTGCGGGCGTTTCACAGTGCAGAAGGCGAAATCACACTTCATCTGCTCCTCCTGTGGAAGAAAGAGAAAATGAGTATGGGGGAGTCATAAGAATGGCTCTTAAACTAAGTTAATATTAATCATTAATTTTAACTTAAGAAGGTGTGATGCATAGAGAATGAAAATAGTAAAGGAGAACATGCTCCATGCATCTCGCCCGGCTGGTTACCATAAGCTTGGTCCCTGGATAATCCGAGTGACCGAGGGCACTGGATATAGTTTCCTAGAATTCCAAGTATTTTGGAATTCCATGGAAAATTCCAAGGACAAGATTGGGACCGAATTCATTCGGTTCCCAGTTAAGGGCCAGAAGGCCTCATTTAAAAGGTAACTGCTTCTGGCAACCAGCCGTGCTAAGATGCACATAGCATGCTGGAATTAGAAGAATGCAAAGAGACAGCATGATCACTAATAGAGCAGTACTAGGTACTGATCTTAATAGCAGAAGCAGCTTATCTGTTTGCGATATAGGGCTATCATAGTCTTATGATAGCTACAGTAAGGGGGTGCAAGTATTCTTGACGCCTCCGGGGCATCCGGCAAGCCGCCGGCATGCCGGAGCTCGCTCCAGCATAGATTCTGGCATTAGGACAGACAATGTTCAAAGTCAGTCAAATACCAGGATGGCGGCCGCCGGCACAACGGCGGCACGCCGGCAGGGAGCGGCGGCTCCGGCAGTCGGAGGATGCCAGGTTGGTGACTGGGATAAGGATGGTAAAGGCTGTATCGGGTTGCCGGCAGTATATGCCGGCACTCCGGCGGTCGACCGGCAAGCGGACGACTAGTTAGGAGGAGGAGAGCCGCCGGTAGTAGCCGGCGGCAGCCGGCAGTCCCTCGGTACACGGGGGGCTGGCGGCAAGGTTAGGGAGAGTCACCAAATAGGAGGCAGGTATTGCCGACAGTAGAGGCGGCAAGAGACCGGCACCCGGATAGGGAGAGAGACAGGGGGGAGGGGGGAAGGGATGTAGGAAGTACCATCAGGATTCCAAACATCCCTCCCCCTCCCTGAGGGGGTGTACCCATGATAGAGGCAGGCTCTAACATCCATGAGCAGGGTCACTAGGGACCGGGAGCAAGGTAGCCCAAGGGAGGGCTAGGGTACACCCAAGGAGGGGGGGAGACTCCCATATGCAGAGCTATACTAGTAACTAACCTTATAGGACACTATGAAGGTATGTGTACCAGAGCGGACTGCACAAGGAAGCTCGGGTAGCCCTACTATTCCACCCTAAGGAGGAGTTGTAGGACAGGGGACAGATGGGTATAAACTAACCTAAGCATAGGCTAGGCTATACAAGAGATAGGTGGGGAGGGAGAAGAGAGAAGTCTTCCCAGGAAGGGTTTCTGTACCAGAGCGGCCACTAAGGAAAGGGAGGACACTCCCTAACCTAAGATCAGGCAGATCAGCTAAAACGGTGCAAGAGTACAGTTTTAGCATGGAACAGAGAAACCTTCCTAACCTAACCTAGAGCAGGGCTAAAAGTCCTGAACTAGGAAAGGAAGAAGACATATCGCTATCGCAGGAAAGTCATAGACTATCCTAGCCATAGAGGTAGGCTAGCCTAACCTCACTCTCGGACGCAACCCTAAAGGGGGTTCATTCCTTTAGGGAGGACAGAGAGGCGATATATACTCTATTAGACAATTAATCCCTTTACTCAGAAAAGGAATCAAGGCTAAATAGAGGGAATGCCAAGGCAGGGGATGAAGGAAGCATATAGGGGTCCTAACATTAGGTTAGGCTAGAAAGAGTCACTGACTAGCCTATCCCCTATATGGTCCCTGAAGGCGAAAACATTTGCATCACTGTCAAAAGTATTGTAAAATAATGCCACTATCTTCATAACTTAGTCTAGGATCACTAATAAATCATGCATGAACACTTGTATGTAGGCTCCTGGCCTGGGGGCTATAGTAGCCGACTGGTATGAGGTCAATCGATGACCGATAAAAAGCGTCTAAACACGATATAAAAGTTCCTAGCTATGAAGACTAAATAAACTAATGTATTCGATTAGTATATAATGCCGGAAACGTTGTTGTGGCTAACTAAATAAGACATGCATAACAACAACGACGCCATAAAATGGCGGGTCCGGTAGAGGCACAGCTCTGCCACAAAACAGCAATTATCTCGAAAAGTAATATTTACTTTATGGCCAGAGCTTAATTAAACAATACTGGAACCTTGTACTCAACTTTCCAGAAGAAGGCGAGGCTGAAGGTAACGACATAGCGAAGATGCAAAACGATAAAGTTAACACAGGGAAAATCCGTCTAAGTAGGGCAGCTACTAAACAAAGGATGAAGACGGGCGTGACGTCATTAGAGCAATGGCGTCCGTTTGTTTACGTCTCGAGTATCAGTAGTAGCCACGAGTGAGATTAGCTGTGGAACGGCTCCCAGCTATTCTCAGTCCTTACACACCGAAGCATTAACTCTGTTCGGGGTGAAGATAGCTATGTGGCGCGTTCAGACATGCGCGTCCCCTGTTGTATTACGATGTCTTAAGGGGAAACCTTTGAGATACTCGCTCCAGAAGTTAGAATTCTGTGATAACCTGTGGTTAAATTCTCTGGGAATATCTTAGTAGTCTTATACCCAAGGAAGCTACCAAAAAGGAACCTTCCATCAGGACGCCATGGCTTGAGCCCAAAAATGAACTATGTATGATAGTGTGACACACGGTTGGTACAGTGTTGTGCCTTGAACATAAGAATGAATGGGCAGTTGGCCTTTGTGGACCGTGAGTCGGCAAATACTTTCCCTGACGAAATTCAGAAACTCGTGGTACAAGGGTACAAGCAGGATCAAGTTTGGAATATGGATGAAACTGGTAAGTTTGTGAACATTTATATTTAAATTTTTATTTTTCTTTTTCTTTATGTTATTTGTTTACACTTTGCTAAATTGTAACGATAGAATATAAAGTGTAGTATAGACAAGTGTCCATTGTACGGCACTATATATACAGTATAGTTTTGCAGTGCGAGTAAATTTACGCTCGGTATTAACATTGTACAGTATAGTGTGTATTTGTTTCATACATTATCATTTAAATGGTTGCAGAGTTAATTGGCATTCGTAGCATCCATGTTAAGTTTAAGAATTACATTGCTGCTGTAAAGTAAAATCGTAATTTAATGTATTAGTTTTGTTTAAATTTGAATCATTTTACATTACATATATTGTACATATTTTAATATAGTATTAGCTTTTTATTGCTTGATAGGCTTATTTTGGAGGTGCCGCAAAATACTTTCATTACTCGGGAGGAATGCCGTCTGAAAGGACAGGTAGGCATGCCAGTGCTAGAAATTTTTCCCGTTTCATAATTCATGTAAATGCATGTAAATTTTCTTTTTTTATTCTTCGTCACTTGTTGAAAAATATTTTACAGCATAGTATATATTTACACTGTGCTATGAAAGACTGTTACGAAACTTTACTTTGTTCCGTAACTGAAATACAAAACACGCTATTTAATATGGGTAATTACTTTCGGCGTAGCTGAAATGACAAGCTATTAGATTTTTAACGAGGGTTTACTACCCCACCGCTAGTTAGTGGGGGGGTGGCCTCACACACACCTGTGATTTAGCTCGCTTTGCTATCGGCTCGGGTGGCAGTCGGACGTGTCCGCTTTCACCCTCGCTTTTGTTGATCAACCATTATTAAACTTTCTTTGCTTTTTCTTTTTACAGAGTGTATGTGAAGTTGGCCAATGCTATGCGTAAGTGCCCTGGTTTACCTGACCGCCCTTGTGGCACATTTATGTCGGCGGTTGACACGGATCCCCACACCTTGTGTCTTTATTGTAGTTGCCAGCAGAGTTAATGTATATGGTGAGTGTAGTGAGTGGTCTACCTCCCAGTGGGAGAGGTTTTCTCGGCGCCGGAAAAAGAAATCTAAACGGGATATTTCTCCTTCAGAGGTTTCTTTGAAAAGAGAAAATCCCTAGGACTCTTCTTCCTGGCACAAACCTCCTCCGAAGCTCCCGCTCGACCGGTTTCTCCCGAGAAGCCGTCGAGTGGTAGCGTACACCGTAGTTCTATTGACCGATCCCGGGGTGCGGGAGAGGGAGTTGCCTCCCATAGCGAGGCAGCTCCTCCTCCTCCGGATATTTCTATGCCTGTAACTAATAGTGATTTATTACAGCTTTGAGCTTCCTTGGGGTTTCAGGGTTCGCCCTCCAAGGAAGCCCTGTTTGACATGATCAAGTTGGAAGCAGCTGTCAAACAGTCGCCGACGGTAGCAGAGATCGATCCTCTGTCTATCGTCGACCTTGTTGTGGCAGAGGCTTCCGATGAGTTGTCTCAAACCTCTGCTCCTAATGTTGCTGTGGTAGCTGAAGGCTTAGTTCCTCCCTCTGAACATCCTTCGAGGGGGGAACTAAGTCCTACGGTGTCTCCTGCCGGTGATTCTCCCCCTCGGGGGAGTTCACTCACAGAGACTCCTCTTCGGAGGACTGCTGATGGTCAGTCCGCTGACCCCACGGCCCCCAGAAGGCGTATAAGGCGTTAAGCTCTCCTTCCCCTTCGCCGTAGAAGTCTTCCTTCACCTCACAAGGGTGTTAGGAGGGACCTCTTTGGCTCGTCATCTCCGCAGTTCTCCGCAGAAGAACCTCGCTGTCGTTCGCCGACCCTGCCAGCTACCTCCTTGGACCTCTCCGGAGATCGTTCGCGATCTTCGGTGGAAGGTCGTCCTTACACAGGACACGCCAACCTTCCACCCTCCAGACCTGCTGACCTGCCGTCACTGTGGGCGCCTTCTCACCCTACTATTAAACAGGCAACTGTCCCTTCGGGGCATAAAGGGCACGAGCACAAATTTGTGTCTCGGTCCCTTAAGCGCCAGGCACACCCTGAGCGCCAACGACCTGCAGCAGATGTTCCTGTCTTAGCGCGCCAGCGCTCACCTGCGCGCGTGTGTGCACTTGCAGTTGCTGCTGTCATTACGTGCCAGGGATCCCCTGCGCGCCCACGACCGCCAGCACGCACCTCCAGTAGTTCCTGCAATAGCGCCAGCACTCACCTGCGCGCAAGCGCTCTTCATTGGTTCCTGTTATAACGCGCCAGCGCTCACCTACTCGTCGGCGCACTTCAAGGGAGGTTCCTGAGATAGCGCACAGGCGCTCTCCGGACCTCTATCGCTCTCCAGACTTCCAGTGCTCTCCAGTGCCTCAATGTGCCACTGCGCACAAGCGCGCTCCTCCTATTGTTCCTGATGTAGCGCGCCAGTGCTCACCTGCGCGCTAGCGCACAGCCCTGGAGTCTCCTGAGGTAGTACACAGGCGCTCACTGGGACTCCAGCTCTCTCCAGACCGACAGCGCACCTCTGTGCGCCTACATCCTGATGCGCGGCCACGATCTCCTGCGCTCCAGGCACGCCCACGATCTTCGGATCTGGGTGTAGTAACATCATCTCCTGCTCGCCAGCACTCACCTGTGCTTCATCACGCTCAGTCTCCATCGCGCGCCCACGAGGTTGCGCAAGCGCGCCCTACTCGCCCACTGCTTCAGCCAGATGTGCGCGCCGTTCACCCGCGCGTTAGAGATATTTCTCCTGCGCGCGCGCGCCCAACGTTATCGCTCTCACGGGCTCTTCGGCAGGATCCTGCGCGCGCGCGAACAATCGCCCTCGCGAGCGCTTATCCAGTCTTCTACGCGCCACTTCTCATTGCCTGTCCATGCCACCACACGCCATCGCTCGCCCACGCGCAAACATTCTCCTGCACACGACCCAGGGTAGGGCCCATCGCGCGACCACCAGCGCGATCCCACACATGAGGCTGCAGGACTTCGCGCGGCCAGGTCATCGTCGTCTCGTTCCCCACCCCGCAAGCGCAGAACAGCGCGCTTGTCGTAGGAGGGGAGGTTTCCGGATAGGCCCAAGGACTCTTCTCCTTCTGTTTCAGTATCTTTTCAGGCAAACCTTCGTTTGGTAACTCCTCCTAGGGATTGAACGATCCCCTTCCCTCCAGAGGGAGTGTCTGACAGCGCGACTTTCAGTCAGCAACCCTGGTTTGGTACCATCGTCAGAGCTCTCGTGCAGGCTTTTGAGCTTGTATTCTCTGAACTTGGTCACAAATCAGTGGCGGCTTCGTCTCCCCTGAAGAGGAAGAGAGGAGTTTCTACCGTGGTAACTTCTCCAAGGGCGAAACCAACTCCTCGGAAGTCCTTGAGGAAGGCTCCCTCTCCCCCACAGACTTTCTCTCCCTCCCCTGCGGATGAGGATTTCCCATCCTCTGGGGAATCGGGGGAGGCGGGTAGTTCCCCCATCGCACCAATGGGGGAAACCCCACCTCGCCCCGAGAAGTCTTCTCGGGTAGGGGTTGAGAAGAGCCTTCCACCATCACTGCTGGAGTCCTGTATCCCACCCAGGAGGGAGTCTAAGGACTCTTAAGACTTTGCCAAAGTCTTCATCAAGGATTAGACAGGAGCCAGCCAAACCCTCAGAGAACATCCACGAGTCCCCCCAGGAAGAGCCTCTGTGGACAGGAGACTTTGCTGCCAGCCCTTTAGGAGGAGAGCTGCAGGAGTCAGAGCATGCATTCTGGCAATTTCTGACCCTCGTGAGGAATCTCAATGGATTTCCGGACCCGGAGATTCCCCCTCGTAAGGGCAAGGACACGGTCTTGGACCAAGTCTACGCTACACAAAAACCCTCGAGGGCCAGTGTGGCTTTGCCCTGGTCACGGGGTTAAGAGTGCCAGAGACAAGGTCAAAGGCCAGCTCTCCGAGCTTGCTTCCTCCAGCTGATCCAGCACCGGTAAGAAGCTCCTCCCGCCTCCTCGCGTCCATCAGAGGAGGTACTTTGAGATCTTGGAGGAGACTTGTTTAGCTCTTCCTTTGCACCACTCTCTGGAAGAGCTTACCGGGGGAGTCCCTCTAGAGAGAGACTCCAACCGGCATGTCTTGTATTCGGCAACAGAGATCCTGAGCCAGGAGAAGGTAGCAAAGTGTGCTATGCAGGCAACTTCATGGCTGGACATCTGGCTAGGGTCTCTGGGCATTCTGGTGCGGTCTGAGGACTTGTCCAAAGAAAGCATCAGGAAGGCTTTGGAGACCTTTTTGCTCTCAGGCACGCGTACCATCGAGTTTCTAGCCCACCAAGTCTCGAGCTTGTGGGCTAACACTATCTTGAAACGTCGGGACACAGTGTCTGAGAGATTCCACCAAAAGGTCCCCAGTACAGACGTTAGCAGGCTCAGACGTTCTTCCATCCTCGGTAAGAACTTGTTTGAGCCTAAGGATGTGGAGCAGGCTGCTGAGAGGTGGAGGAAGTCCAACCAGGACTCCCTTCTCCATAGGGCCCTAACATTGAGGCCCTACAAACCTCCATCGACCCAGCAACCACGTCCTGTCAGGAGTACGAAGAAGGCAGCTGCAGCAAAGACAAAGGTGTCTAAGCCCTTTCCTGAAGGCAAAAATTCCTCTAGGGGAGGAAAGAATCCTAGAGGGAGTGGCCGTAGCCGGAAACGCTAGGATTGGCAGTACCCCTGCATGTCCACCAGTGGGGGGATGCCTACAAAGTTGCCCAAGAAGGTGGCAGCAACTCTGTGCCGATTCCTGGACGATTTCTGTAATCAGTCAGGGATATCGCGTCCCGTTCACGACATCTCTACCTCCCCTGACAGCGGATCCAATGTTGTTGAGCTCCCTTGCCATGGGATCGGCAAGGGGGGAAGCCCTTCGGGCAGAAGTCGAGACCTTGTTGAAGAAGGACGCTCTCCAAGAGGTAGTCGACGGGTCCCCAGGCTTCTTCAGTCGACTCATTCTTGTAAAGAAGTCCTCTGGAGGCTGGAGACCAGTCATCGACTTCTCAACCCTGAACAGGTTTGTCAAGCAGACCCATTCAGCATGGAGACGGCAGACACGGTCAGATTTGCAGTAAAACCGCAAGACTTCATGTGCACACTGGACCTGAAGGACGCGTACTTCCAGATCCCAGTCCATCCGTCTTTGAGGAAGTACATAAGATTCTGCCTAGACAACAAGATCTACCAGTTCAAGGTGCTGTATTTCGGTCTCTCCACAGCACCGCAGGTGTTCACCAGTGTGCTCACCCTAATATCTTCGTGGGCTCACAGGTTCGGCATCTGTCTCCTCCGTTACCTGGACGACTGGCTGATCCTAGCAGACTCGGAGGCAGCCCTTCTTTGTCACCGAGACAAACTTCTGAGACTTAGCCAAGATCTAGGGATCATGGTAAATCTTGAAGTCCTCTCTGCTGCCCTCTCAAAGACTGGTATACCTAGGCATGATCATAAAAACCAATCTCCACAAAGCCTTCCCATCAGACGACAGGATAACAAGGCTGAGGAGGGTCGCGAGACCTTTCCTCAAACAAGAAGAACTTCCACCCCAATCGTGGTTACGACTCCTCGGTCACCTCTCATCCCTGGCTCGTCTAGTTCCCAATGGTCGCTTCAGAATGAGATCTCTCCAGTGGTGACCCAAGTCCCGGTGGAATCAAAGTCACGATTCCCCGGACACTATGATCCCTATGTGTTCTGCGGAACAGACGGATCTTCAGTGGTGGGTGGCAGACAAGAACCTACGAAAGGGAGTGGATCTTCTCGTCCTCCCCCCGGATTTGATGTTGTTTTCGGACGCCTCAAAGAAAGGGTGGGGGGCTCATGTTCTGAACCACAAGACCTCAGGCCTGTGGTCAGAATTAGAAAAGTACCTCCACATAAACCTGCTAGAGATGAAGGCTGTATTCCTGGCCCTTCAACAGTTCCAACAATACCTGGCGGGCCACTCTGTGGTGGTGATGAGCGACAACACCACAGTAGTGGCTTGTATCAAAAAGCAGGGAGGTACCTTTTCAAAACAGTTATCCCATCTCTCAGTAGAGATACTGAGATGGACGGAAGTCCGCTCGATCACACTTTCGGCTCGCTTCATTCCAGGCAAGAGGAATGTGCTCGCCGACAGTCTGAGCAGAGCGACATAGATAGTGAGTATCGAGTGGTCTTTGGATCGTCAAGTAGCCAACAAAGTCCTGACTTTGTGGGGTTCCCAACTGTGGATCTGTTCGCTACAGCACTGAACTTCAAACTTCCGCTGTACTGCTCCCCAGTCCCAGATCCCAAGGCTGTTTGGCAAGATGCCTTCCAACAACGGTGGGACAACATCGATGTCTACGCCTTTCCCCCCGTTCTGTCTGATGAGGAGGGTGCTCAACAAGACCAGAATATCGGTCAATCTCTCGATGACCCTAATAGCTCCGCTATGGCATCACGCAGAATGGTTTCCAGACCTTCTGCAACTCTTAACGGAGCTTCCGAGGGAACTCCCTCCACGACACGAGCTACTCAAACAACCACACGCCAACATCTTTCACAAAGCTGTAGCTTCGCTTCGACTTCACGCCTGGAGACTATCCAGCATCTCCTCACTGAGAGAGGATTTTCGCAGCAAGTTGCGAACAGGATGTCTGGGCACTTGCGAAGGTCACCCGCAGGGGTCTACCAGGCGAAGTGGCGAGTCTTCTGTGGTTGATGTCGTGGAAGGGGTATCTCTCCACTCGATGACACTATTCCAGCAATAGCAGAGTTTTTTGTGTAATTGCGGGAAGAAATGCGCCTTTCAGTCTCGGCGGTGAAAGGCTATCGCTCAGCCTTAAGTCTGACCTTCAGGCTCAAAGGAGTGGACATTTCTTCCTCCCTGGAACTTTCCCTACTCATACGGAGTTATGAACTTACCTGCCCTCAGTCGGAAGTGAGACCTCCTCCATGGAACGTGGTTCGAGTTCTCAGGTCTCTTTAAGAGACCTACCTTCGAACCATTACGGCAGGCTTGAGATCGCCACCTTACTTGGAAGACGGTGTTCCTGCTAGCTTTGGCCTCGGCCAAGTGAGTCGGTGAACTTCATGGTCTCTCATACGACATCGCCCATTCAAGGGGATGTGGGGAGGTAACGTTCAGGTTCGTCCCTGAGTTTGTTGCCAAGACTCAGAATCCGGGAGTGGCGGACCCTCGGTTCGACTCTTTCCAGGTTTCGAGTCTTAGTTCTGTAACAGATGACCCAGACCATCTCCTACTGTGCCCAGTAAGGAGTCTGAGGCTATATCTTAAGAGAACGGCTGCAGTTCGTCCCCAAGTGCAAGCTTTGTTTGTGAGCACTGGGAAAACGAAGAGGAGGGTCACCAAGAATACCATCTCGGCCTGGATTCTTAAGGTGATCCACCTATCCTTGATCCCTGACCCTCCTCCGTCACGTCGCCCTAGAGCACATGATGTCAGGGGCGTAGCTACGTCCCTGGCCTTCAAGAAGAATATTCAGTGACGCAGGTCCTGCAAGCAGGGGTGTGGAAGCGTCAGACGACCTTCACAGCCCACTACCTGCAAGACGTGACACACGGGAGACTCGATATGTTCTCTATCGGCCCTGTGGTGGCTGCACAACAGCTGGTCTAAACCTCAGGCTCCTTAATGGACAAGTAGCAGAAGGTTAAGGGCATTGTTACCCGGTCTTAGTCTGCATGAATGAAAAGGTTTGTCTGGCCCTTATTCTTTTCTTCATCCTCCCCTCTCTTGGGGAAAGCAGCATCCTGGGTCCTCTGCATAGCTGACTCCAAACCACTGCAGGTAAACCATGCTTCCTTGTGTTCCTAGTATTAAGTTGATACTGTCACATACCCATACCCTGACGAGGTGGTATTGGGAGAGTCCTAGCCTTGAGTTCCATCTAAAGAACTCCAGGTCAACTTCCTAGGACGTGTCACACTGCATACTTTCACACACAGCTTATGTAGGCCGCAGCACTTGTACAGCAAGATGCTAGCGAGGTGCAGGGACTCCTTATTTTTGAGTACTGACACACTCGAATACTGAGTCCCTGGGCAAAAGCCAAAGCCAGTATTGGCCAGGACTTACCACCCTTCCTAATGGTTGAGTCGCCCATATTAAATAGCGTGATTTGTATTTCAGTTACGGAACAAATGACAAATTTTTAGATAATTTGTATTTCCTAACTATACAAACCTTAGCTATTTAATCAAACTTGCCCGCCAACCCTATCCCCCATGAAGTCCTACCTCTAAGCAAAGTGAGCTCTAAGCAAAGTGAGCTCTAAGCAAAGTGAGCTCTAAGCAAAGTGAGCTCTAAGCAAAGTGAGCTCTAAGCAAAGTGAGCTCTAAGCAAAGTGAGCTCTAAGCAAAGTGAGCTCTAAGCAAAGTGAGCTCTAAGCAAAGTGAGCTAAATCACAGGTGCGTGTGAGGGGGGCGGATAGCAAGCTACCCCTCCCTACACCCCGCTAACTAGCGGTGGGGTAGTAAACCCTTGTTAAAAATCTAATGGCTCATCATTTCAGCTACGCCGCAAGTAATTAACCATATTAGATAGCTAAGGTTTGTATAGTTAGGAAAAATACAAATTATCTATGAATTTGTCATTTTTCTGTCTTACAAAACTTGACTTTTTCTGTCTTCCACAGGTGTATGTTGATTTTGTGTGAAAACACTGCAGGGCATCTTATAAAACCCAGCTTTATATGTAAGTCGGCAAGGGCCAGTGCATGTAACAACGCAATATTAATTTGCTGTCGGATTAAGGAATACACAACAAGAGGGTGTGGACAATAAGCAAGCTCTTCTTGAACTGGTCTCGATACTGCTTGCCAGAGGCTTAGGACTACCTGCCGAGTATGGAGTTCAAGGTCCTCCTTACCCTTGACAATAATCCCGGACACCCATCCTCCACTGGAGAATGAATTCTAATGTGCATGTGGTTGTCTTTCCTATGATCACCTCATACCTCATCCAACATGGACCAGGAGGTGATCGAAAACTTCAAGCTTCATTACAGCAGACGAGTGATGGCGGGACTCCAAGTAGCCATGAATAACTATTTTGTTGTCGAGGATTTATTCCACGACGTCAGTCAGGCCCAAGAATGCTTGTTGGAAACGTCCGTGGCCAGAGTGTGTGAAGGACTTTGTTGGCTTCAGTCCTGATGAAACTTTACAGCAAACAGTTGACAAGATTATGACCTTAGCAAGGACAGTAGAAGTCGAAACCTTCAAGGAAATGTCTGAGGACGATGTATTGGAGTTGCTTGATGGCCATGACGAGGAGCTGACTGAGGAGAACCTGGTTGAATTAGTCGGGCTGGCAAGGGGAGAAGAGGAGGCCGATGAATCAGTTGAGGAGGATGAAAACCTCGCGCTCGAAGTTCGTAAGGATGTCGTGGATGGTGGACAAATGAGGCAAAAGGCCTACAGCATGAACGATTCATTGATACTTGCTCTGAAGTTCATGCATTCCATGGATAAGGATTTCGCAACCGATGGTCATGGCGCAGGCGATTCTCTTCCTCGTGCAGTTTAATAAGAGTTGTACATTGAAGTAAAATATAGATTAAACTCTGTACTGTACAGTATTTTAAAAGTACTACAACTTTGAATTTCAATAAAAAAAATAATGTAAACATTCTTAACATTATTTTTACAAAGTTTTTTTTTCCATACATACTGTACAGGAGAGTATATTATTTTTATGCAATCCTGTACTTGTCCATCCAGAATATTTTTTCTCGGCAGCAATGATGGCTCATACCAGCTCTACCTCTATACAGAATATTTTCCAGTAAGTTGTCATACAGCACTGCATTATTTAAACTGATTTTTGTAAATGTAATGTTTTTACTGTATTTACAAAAAAAAATCTTTTTTTAAGTAAATACAGTACATAATGTACAGTAACAGTACATACTGTATTTAAGAAATATATATGTAGCCACAGTTACAATGTATTTTTTTCACAGTTTTGTCAAGGGCCTGTACAGTTTGCCGTACAGTGTTTTTCCAAAGTTACTTTAACTGTACTTTTGCTATTACATGCAAAACCGTAGACACTTCAAGGGTTGCATCGTGCTTCACATCATGTTACTGTGTATAACTTCGTACATAAACGGTTATTAGTGTTGTACTGTTGGCTTTTTCTTTTGTTTTTTATTGTGGTAGGATGACTATAGTATTCTTATAAATTCCTGTATTAACAGTACTCTGCCATATACCAAATGGCATACTTTTCAGTTATGTAGATGTAGGATACATATACGGCGAGTTGAAACTAGTAGAGTTGACCTGCCGAAAACAGCAAACGCTCAAGTGATGGGCCATGTTAACTTATTTGAGTTGACTGTAGTTTTAATGTACATGTACAGTATTACAGTGATATACACTACAGTATCAGCAAGTATTGTTAGATAGGAACAACAATATTTGTTGGCACGTGGTATTGGTATACTAGTCGAAAAGTGTGACGAGTTGTCTTAGCATACCTTACGAACATACAATACTCTTGTAATTTGTGTGAAGTAACTGAAGTGTGTTCACACTATAAAACAATACTCAGAATACTCGTATTGGTCAGCGAGTTAACCCACCCTAGGGCAGCAAGCATTCGCCGATTCTCGATCTTTGTGCCTGTTTCTCTGACTAATAATGAGGGCTGACTGTATATGAAATATTTTGGATACTCTGTGACTGGCCAGCCCCTATATTATACTTGTATACTACTTTTAGCATCCAGTGGATAGAAAGAATACTGTAGAGATATGTAGATAGATAGATAGACTTTTTTGTGGCAAATCTGTTTGAGTGCATCTCCATAAGTGCTTAGAGTCGAGACTTGCCCTTGTACAGACTTTCAAATGAAAGTTGAATTTGTGACCTAGACGTGGTCAGAAGTCCAAACATTTCCTGGTGTATTGACTTGTATCTCAGTTTATTATAAAAAAAATGGCATGAAAATGAATATATAGAGAGAATTAATTGGCTTGGAAAGCTCTTTAAGACCACTTAAAATGCTCGGTAGAAAAACCAGAAGGATTTTTATGATTTTAGCACCTGGAGTTGATAAGAAATTAGCTGTAGTAACTGGGGCAAATTAGTGTAATTTTGTTTAAATATATCCATGAAGAGTAGGAAATTGGTTAAGTGTATTGTATTGTATCTCCAAAAGAATTTAGAGTTGTGAGTTACACTTTTGGCAATCTTATAGACAAAAGATAAAATTGGGACTTAGGGGTGGTCAAAAGTCAAAAGATCGGGTCAAGTGACTACTGTATACCTCAGGTATTTTGAAAAACTGCAATAATTTGAGAAATGATAGCCTAGGAAGCTTAACAACCACTCAAATTGCTCAGTAGGTGAATGTGGTAAAATTAGGACATGTTCTGAAGAATGGATTACATCTAATTAGCTAATTAGGCCTAATTATCGACTAATTAGTGTGCAAATACAGTAATTGTTTAATCAATCTAGTTTGATCAAAATGCTGTATTTTTCTTGAAAATTTTGAAAGTAGTTCAAGACTTTGACATTCATAGCATCATTATTTCAGTCTGGTTACCTGGTAGATTTGCAACAAAAGTGGCAGTTCCTTCTGTGAACTGCTTGGAGGTGGGGTAACCCATACAACTCAAGAATTTTCAGCATGTATAGTGTATATTCTACATTTATTCAACTTTTATCTTGCATGCGTTGTTTATATTTTTTTAACTTCTTAACCTATTGAACCCTTATTGTTGTACAGTAACATTCTTTTTCCACGTTAGTTGCACACTAATTGAAATAAGGATAAGTGTATTGGTTTCAATTTGAATTTGGTTAATATTTATGCTTTTTGACCCTAAGCACTTTCTAAACTATTGTGGGACAAAGTTAAATACAGTATTTGCTTAATCTGAGTTTGGTATCCATCTTTTCCTTCTATCACTAGGATGTCTCCTACTAATAAAGATATTTTCTCCCCTGTGCTGGGGATTGCGAGTTGGCTGATTACCAGTTATCTACCTTGAATTATTTTCTACCTCTTTCACTCATGTCTATAATGGGTAGCTCATATTTTGTATGAAATGCATACAAAGTCTTTTTCTTCTGGATAAAGCCCATAATAAACAGATGGTGTGTATGGACATTGTGTATTTTAGGGAATATTCATAGATTTAAAGTGTTTCTTTTTTACAATAAATTTTGGTATTTGATTCCTGGTGCATTCATAATTACACCACCAAGCAAAAGAGGCCCCTGTGGCAGAACAAAACTTGAAAGCCTTGACGTGTCTTTATGCAAATCTGAGTGGTAACAGTGTATAAACTGGATACAATGTGTAATTTTTGAGCATTTTTATAGGTACCCTCATGTATGACAGCTCTTTTGAAGCCATATGTAAAATGATGTGTGTCATCGTACCTCTTGTTTTAATTATCATCGAATCATAATCATGGTATCTAAATGTATATTTTGTAGGTATTAATTATCATAGAATCATAATTATGGTATCTTGATATATATTTTTTAGGTGAGGAATTCATAAGTGAACCCTTTATTTAGACATTTTTCAGAAATTTGAGATTACGGTTGCAAAAATTGTTTTATGACTGATATATAACCTTTATATATTCACTTTCTCACCTTCAGTCTAAGGGACAGAAAATTTATGCCTATACTAAATAATGCCTTTTCTCCAGATGCCCGAAGGGGATGGAGAGTAGGAAGTATGTCGGATAGTGACAAGACTCTACATCTAGCCAACCCTCCAAGAAACTTGAAGGACTAGCAGTACTGTATTACATCAACTTGCACAAGTCTAGTGTGTGATTCATGTGCCAAGCAGAGTCGATAACTTCAACATCCAGAATGACTGATTACTGTAATCAAATTCTTGACAAGTTAGTCTCGCTATTGTTATCGCAGAGAATGCAACAAGAGCTTAGCTATGAATTTAAATCGCCTTGCTCAGAAATGACAGTGTCCTATTTAGGGCCAAGAGAACATTTAGAGAAAGTATAATCTTCACACCTGATTATATATTCTGTATCTGATAAATGCAAGAAGATAAAAGTAAAAGGATGTTGGACTGAAGGGGTCTCTCTCTCTTATTTGAATTTGGAGGATGGCTAGATCTGGAGCAACAAACAGAGTGAGGAATGATGACAATCTACATCTTGTAACTAATTTGAATAGAATGGGAAACTGTGAGAGAATTATTTCTACACCTTGGAGATGGAGACAGGCTTAGTTAAAGCAATTGCAGAGACATAACACTTCTCTCAACTAGATTGTTAGAGCTCCTTAATACAAATCTGTGTCACTCGGAAAGTTTCATTCGGCTTCTGAATTCCGTTACTGGAAAGGATTCGGTTCATACATCATAGATAATGCTGCAAGACGTAGAAAGACCTTCAGTCTCGTACTGATCTTGGTGTCGAATTGCAATCAATAGAAAGAACCAAATGGAAAGTTCTCTTCATCTCTAGTCCACAGAATTGCCAGACTATTACAAGACGGTACACCAAAACCACAAAATGTCGCTCGTGTGACTTGTCCAGGTGGTGAGGATTCCTAACGTGAACCTAGCATGAAGTAAATTTTTTGAATCCTAGCCAGGATGAATGGCCAATCCACACACAAGCTAGTTCCTGGTAGCAAAGGCTTTCTCTCAAAGACTGGGAAAACACCTGACATCTTGGTATCCATTTATTAGTCTCGCAAGATGGTCAGAAGATTCTTGGTGATTTAACAAACTGTTCTCCCAATACCGTTTACTCGGCCACGAACAAGGAGGTAGTATGACAATACCTTGACGGATTCCACGTTTACCGTGAAGAATGCAGAAAAGGATCCCTCGGAAATAGCGTTGAATTGGCCACGAACAAGGAGGTAGTATGACAATACCTCGACGGATTCCACGTTTACCGTGAAGAATGCAGAAAAGGATCCCTCGGAAAGACCACTCGGCTGTGGCTGTCTTACATGGATCATGTGCAAGTACTTTTTGCTGAAACAAGGTGTAATTAGTGTTGCACATTCTTTCATTCCAGGAAACTGTTCAGATGTGGACAAAACAATGGAGAAAACTTAAGCGGTAGTAGCATCTCAGGCATACTCGTAAACCAAGTACATTCGCGGGATGCCAACAGAAATTGCTAGGAGCCAAAGGTACACTAGAAGGGTCATAGAGGTTGTTGGTTTCGTTAATATATTCACGGTAGACAGAAAGGATAATCTATTCGTTCTGTGTTCTGGTAAGGCGGCAACACATGACAAAGTATGATTTGCTTAGAGCAGAGGAGGTCGGATCAAAAGCATGTGGTTCTTTTATTAAAGGCAGACTGAAGAATAACGCAACTTTTAAACTAATTAAGAAACGAAACCTCTAGACACTTGGATCCATGAATAAGGAAAGTTCCAAGAAATCAGTGAACAAGAGTTGTAAAGTTCAAACATGAAGGAAATATGACTTGAACAGTTATTCTTGAAATGCCAACAACTGGGAATCAAGTTGAAGTCAAAAGAGCTGGTCATTTTCCCAATGTCGTCTGTTCCCTACAGTTTAGCAACTGCTGATGGTTCCCGTAGAACTAATAAATCAAAGTTAATTAATCACATGAGAAACCTTGATAAGGCAGCAGAACCTACCAGAAGAGAAACTCTCAAAATCTGCAATGGAAGTGCTTGCTTCTACATGATGAAAGTTATCCCAAGTAACTTTATGCTGATATGTCAGGTCTTCCACTTGATCTACAATGAAGGAGCTGCAGTATTTGGCACAGATACGAGCATACCAGAGTCTGTGAAGGCAAGTTATGTTAAATAATATTTTTAGTATTGTATTGAAACCACTTTTTCAGTACACAAGGATTTTATAATTAACAATGAATTAACATACATACTGTATAGATGAAATTATCTGTTAAATATGAAATTGTCCTTACAGAGGCCAAGGAATTCTACTGACGAGGCTGCGGCGAGAAGTTTTTTAATAAGACTAAACGACCTGAAGACTGAAAAGCCTTCCTGAGTAATTAATTATTCCACCAAGCAGCAGGTAATACTTCTTATGAAGCAGCTATTACATCTATGATATCATAAGACGGCATCTTTCAGTTACAGTACTGTCCAAGCTCTGGAGCCAGAGTATATAGTCTCAGACTGTGTGACAGAGAAGTTACCGTAGTGTGTGATGGACATGCCTTCCTGCTGAAGACGGATGATGCCCACACAATCCTCAAAACTAGTTTCCTTCGCTGCAGTAGACCATAGAGAAAACTTTTTAAAGGTACAGTTCTGTACTGTATAGAGTTTTGATCTTTGTCACTTATAGATACTTGTACTTGCATTTATGTTAACTTTCTTAATAACTACACAGCATATTGAAAGAATCTAACTTTTTAGGATCATCTTATACTGTATGCATGGTAGTTTAGAGCCAGGAAAGTGATATCCTCTTCCTAATATTGTACTATGCATCGAAGAAGATAGAAGATGTCTGTATTTTATTTGACACTGGCATGGGAAGCTAGAGTCAGACTTGCATAAAGATGCATGATTTTCTCTGTGCTTTCGTAGGTTGTGATTCAACCAGCTGCTTTAAGGGGATTGGATAGTTGAAACCTCTGTAAATCTTTCTGAAGATGGTCAATTTTAAAGTTTCCCGTTCCAGATTAGCTGGCTCCTGGAACGTGCCATTGGATTTTGATGAGTTGTATCCTTTTACCTGTACTCTTTATGATAGACCAGGCATTGATAGCAAAAGCCTGGAGCCATATATAAGGCTTGATAATTGTTAGCCATCTCAAATTCAGAAGCCTGCTATTCCTATTGCCAATGAAAGCCGCAGTTGGACTCTAGTTGATAGGAAGTGGGACCCATTGGCATTTGATGGTAGCACTCTACCTAAAGAATTTATCAACACTCAGGGCCAGCCACGTGACAGCAATGATGATGATGATGATGATTAGCAAAAAGGGATTTTGACGAAGGAAAAATCTATTTCTGGGAAGAGGCCTGTGACGCCCGGTGAGAAAGGTCCTTCCTTATACCTTTCCTAATATAAATCTTCCAAATATACTAGAGAAAGATAAAAGCATGGAATGCATAGGTTACAACCCTCGCGCGAACACCTTGTAGGTGTCGTGTATTAAACAAAGGCGTGTGTAAACCACTATTCACAGGTTGTCTTCCATTTAGATAATCCCTTCATCAATGGGGAGGGCCGTGACAGGCCCTAGATAACATGGTTGAACTCCCCAACGACACCTACCACGCGCGCCCTCTAGGACATCCTTCTTTAATTGGACTTGAAGCAAGCATAGTTTTTTTGGGCACAGTGTTTTTTCGAAGAATTTCTCGTTATTTCAACATGACTGACGTTGTTACTTCACCCTTACCAATGTTAAGTACCATAGTTTGTTTTGGAAATGGTGCTTTCTTGCAATGCTATGATAGCGATGTTGATGCGTGTTAAATTGGTGAAAGAGGATTTGCGGCTGGAACTTCAAATTTATGAAAAATTGTCGTTAATGGTAGACTAAAAATTTCATCAGATAGATTCATTAACCTAAAAAACATAAGTTTAGGTTATGATTCTATGATAATTAGCACCAGATACATGATGATATACATGGTTTTATGTATCGATTCAGAACAGCTGTCGCAGATGGTGGTACCTATGAAAATGACACTTTGTATTCCAGTTTTTAAATAGTTACCACTATCATTTGCATAATAGTCCTGTCAAGCCTTGAAAAAAATTGGTTTGGTTCTGCTATGACAGAGGGCTGCATGGTGACCCTCTTGGCTAGTGGTCTACATGACTTTTGACTTATTTTGAATTTGAGCTTAGAAATAGGTTTTGTAGGTGCATACTATTAATTTTTAATGTTAGTTTTCAATGCTAATTTAGTTGCATGATTTTGGAGATGTCTTGCACTAGCATTAAGTAGAAATGTTAGCAATTAGTAGTTTTGATTATCAATTATATGAAGATTATTCATGTTATCCTACTGATAAGTTTAATGCTGGTGATGAAACTAAATGTGCTAAATATTGTCTGCATTGATAAATATTCAGCATGAACTCATAAAAAAATGAGTGGAACCAAACTAACACTATAGCTTTTCATAAAAATTTCAAAACCTAGGTGTGAGCTAGGGATACTGCATGTAAAATTATTGCAATTGTAGTGTGAGCGAAGGATACGGCATGTAAAGTAATTGCAGTTGTGGTAAGTCTTATTATTTTCACAGAAGTTCAGATAATAGTTTTGGATAGCATTGCTGAAATACTCAGTCTTAGAGCTTAGTAGAGGGATCAAAGGATTCAGTGACAAGTGAGTTTATCAGAACTATTATGAACAACAGTTCTTTGTTGGAATAAATTCTTAATGCATATATTTTTAATTTCATATAAAACAAACCCATTGATCCAATTTTAAGGAATGAACTTAGCTTGTTGGTGCCCAGTTCTTCATGCAAACATTTCAGTTTGATTTTTCTTATGGGCTAGCAAAAGTTGCGAAATGCCATAATAATTTATTCTGGAAACAATTTAGTATATTATTATGTAGTTGTAAGAAGAAAATATTTCTTATCCCTTCAGAGATCTGAATGGAAGATTTCTTAATACTAACAAGAGTGTCCAAAACATTTCTCAAATAATTTTTCTCTGACAGCTCTTATGTCATATCTGATAATGGCAAGATTTTGGAATTTGTGGTATTTCACAGCTCCTCAATCAAGTATCCTATCTTTGTTGAGATAGGGACTTTCTATTGGCTTTGCCAGTTGATATAGTATTACTATTCAACAAATCTGACACTAATGCTTTGATGTTTTGCCAGGAACAGAATGGACATTCAATTCTGTTGTCCAGTTCCAATGGACATTAAATGAACAAAGAAATTGAAATAACTTTAGATATACTAGATGAAGGGCCTACTCATCAGTGGAAGATAAAGGGCTGCTTAAAATGGGAGGCCTGCTTACCTTTCGTAATGTCATGCAGCGCTGATGAGGTAATACCCTCTTGGGAGTTTTTTCAGAGATAAGTGATTTTTCTCAAAAGGTACTGCCAAGTTATTTGATTAAATATAAATAAGTTTATATGTAGTTGCAAAGGCTGGGCCTTTGCAGATGAATTTTCAGCTTTAATTTAATGACCTTGTCAGTCATATCAGATAAATTCCCCCCAAAAATTAAATAACCTCCTAATATCAGGTTACTGTACTAAGTAATTTCACTTGGCTTGATCAGATTTTACTGTCTTGAAAACCTGTGATTTTATCTAAAATGAAGGAAAATGGACATATAAAAGTTTCATTTATGTATCTCTAAGGAAAATTACACTAACTACAAGAAGTTAGGTCCCTCTATTGCCATATCAAGAAATTGAATGCAAAAAACACTATTACGTGGAAAAAGATCACCTCACGTTGTACAATGCATACAGAAGTCCTAATCTGATGCTTGGGGATTTGGTGCTATACCTTCAGACTGAAGCACTGCGAAATTTTTTCATAGCAGACTTCTCTGCAATCCCTTTCCGTATTATGGGGAATAGTTCTGGAAGGCACTATAAAACAATTTAAAAAGTTCCCCATCTCTTTTACCAATTGTTAAATATTGTATAAATTACGTAAAGCTGGGACTGTGTGAAACTAGTGTAGTAATCTAATCTAATGTAGCTTTCCAATAGCAGTCCATCATTACCAATGATTACATTTTGCTTATTTGTGATTTCTCTGACAAGGTGCTACTGCTCAATGCATGTGTGTATTTCTATGGCATGTCAAATCTGGGCATGCATACCTTGCCAATGTTGGATACCTCGGATGAGGATTTTATGGCTGTGGGGATCTATTTTCTGGTGTATTAATTCGTAACTCTTAATCCGTGGAGCAGTAATCTCCTTGTTAACACACTGGTCTCCAGATCAACTGGTTAATGGTTCCGGATCATATGGTTAATGGCGAGGGTTTCCAGGTTAGTTGAGATTCCTTATTTTTTTGATAGATTTGGATTGGCCTTTTAAAGATCTTTTATGTCTTCCAGGCTCTCATTAACAGTTTTAGTTGTCTGTATAATATTCATGGGTGCTGCTTTTCAGGCCTATGGCGTACTTAACACGTCAGCATAATCGACATTTGGTGATCATATTTTCTATGCTTGTGTTTTCTGTTCATTTCAGAATCTGTTTGGAATTTTGATCTCGCAAGGTTAAGCCAATAATTTTCATTCCAGAATCTGCTTGGAATCTGATCTCTCAAGGTTAAGCCAATAATTTTCATTCCAGAATCTGCTTGGAATCTGATCTCTCAAGGTTAAGCCAATAATTTTCATTCCAGAATCTGCTTGGAATCTGGTCTCACAAGGTTAAGCCAATAATTTTCTCACATTGGGAAATATAAATTTTTTTCTAGTTTCTGGCGATAGTTCATAAAAAGTCCATGTCTCTGCACCATGGAGGAAAGTCCTAATGCATACTGTTGTTCTTATTCTTGGATTTTAGTCAGTTTTGGGAGTTTGTTCATAAAAACCACCTTGGTTCTCAGCCCGCAAAAAGCACTATTTCATGTCCTATCATTATCGGTAAACAGTGAAGACTGGCACATTTTGATTTGGTGTAGTTTGTTGTTCTATGACTGTTCTTGTATTTGTATCTTTACTTTTAGGTAAAGTTCCCAGTACAGTATATTTGAAGATATGAAGTCTAAAGATGTTGCATTGACTCTGGCGTATGGGGCAAAATAGGTTATCAGCATATTACAGGTCAACCATTTGACCGAGAAGTCTGTGATGTAGTCTACATGCTACCATCCATTCAGCTGTTAGAAATATAAAGTACTATATACTGTACTGAACCCCCTTCCCCAACTGTTGCAGGTATTATAGGAAATTTGATATGACCCTAAATAATTGTTGACATCAATAATGCCAACAAATATGGCCAAGCAGCAGGACTGTGTTTTATTGAATTTGGGACATCTGACATGAACTGGGAATGGAGAAACCCACTCACTGCTGATTGCTTAATAAATTCCATCACTGTTAACAGGACGAGAGAAGTTTTGTCTTGTCAGTAGAAAGTATAGAATCTTCATTCGTTGAAATAGAATTTTCTCATATTTAAGAAATTAGATCTTTTCTTAAACTGTCGTTGCACAAGGACAAAGCTTTGAAGCAGTTTTAACTGTTATCTGAAACTGTCAATAACTGCTTGGGTAACTGACAATAACTGCCTGGCCAATGTTCAAGAAAGTATTTTTCAAGAATTTAGGTTTATCTAAATTTTTTTGGGAATTCCAGTTATTGAATTTTAAGACAATCCCTCATTCTCCAGGTTATATGGCTACCAGTAAGGGTTTCCAGGCAAGTTGGGATCGTGGATTTATTTTAAGATTTTATTTGGTCTTGTCTTTGATTATCTTCTTGTCCTCCAGGCTTTTGGTGGCTTATTATTAGTTGTCTGCATAAAATTTGTTAGTGCTCCTCTTTAGGCTTACAGTACACTCCACCATAGTTGACCTTTGTTGATCATAACTTCTATGCTTGTACTTTCTGATCATTCCAGTATCTCTTTGGAAACAGATTTCTCAAGAATAGTCCCATAATTTTCTACTAACAGGAAATATGAAAATTTTGCAGTTGTCCAAGTCTCTATTAGCCTTTTGTCCTTGCATCATGGAGGCGTCGAGGTGCATACTGTTTGCTCACACTTGGATTTTAGTCATTCAGTTTCAGGTGTTTATTTTCTCATAACACATCTTTATGAAATTCAGAAGGGGAAAAAAAAACTTTTAAAAAGGCACCCCTTACAGTTGTGTATTACTGTATTAACAGTGAAAGATGACACATACCAATTTGGTGATCTATGATTGAAGATAAAATGTCTAAAGATTGATTTGGGGTTGTGGACCAAAATAGCAGCAATGTCAGAATGTTGCTGGTCAATGATCACATGAAGTGAACGAGTGATATGGGCTTTAGAGCACTCCCTAGTACTCTGAGACCTAACGTTAGCATCTGTCAGTGTGCTCGTATCTCAAGATTGTACTCTTATCTCTATGCAAAATTTTGTTTGAAGGATGGTTCGTATCTCGAAATGCTTGTATGTTGAGTGCTCATATGTCAAGGTATTTTGCATAATACAATAACTGTAAATCCTTTGAATCTCCTAAGTATTTAATAATAAACTTTGAGTATTCCTTTTCCCTCGTAGAATATTCTTACAATGTGAAATTACCTGTAATTTTGGGGGGTACTTTATGAAATTGTTATTGTTTGTAATTGAATTGCAATTATATCTTTATTTTTACAGAAATGTAGTCATTGATGGGCTGACCTTAGATGTCAGGATGCCTGAAAACTTTAAATCATTCATTCATTCATTGATGGGCTTTGTTGGAATAATCAGTTATACGACCTAAGAGAGGAATCAAAGGATTTGGTGATGGTGAGCATGGCAAAACTATGTATCAAGAATAGGATTTTGTTTGAATTGTATATTTAATTTCATGATTTGAACCGAACTTATAGAATCTTTGCACATTATGTCTGACAATGATGCTCAGCTCTTCGTGCAAACCTTTATCAATCTTAAAAATTTTCTTTGTGGTATTAAAAGTTGCAAAATGGCACCAGTAATTTCAGAAGCTATTTAGTATGTTAATAGGTGTCTTTAATAAGAGAATAAATAATTCTTGCACATTTGGAGACATGAATGGAATATTTCCTGATGCTGGCAGAAGTGTTAATTTTTTTTTGTTTCTTAAATGTGTAACAATTTTAATGACGATTCCTCTGATGATAATGGCAGAATTTTGGAAATTAATTAGCAAAATGTAGCTCCTTGGTTGTGCCAAAAAACTTTTATTGGTTCTTAGTCAAGATTACTTTCAAGTAGCTTTACATGCCAATGTGTAATGACTAGGCAATAAATAAGGAACTTCTTTGCACTGATTATTTGCCAGAAACAAAATGAGGCATCTTTTCTGATCTCAGTTAATGAACAAATAAATTGTAAATAACTAATACTATATTATATGAACTTTAGGTCTGATGCATCAGTAAAACTGCAATAAAGCCACCACAGAAGGGCAATGGAGATAGTCTGCAGGAAGTTTGATAGAAATGAAGCTACAGACAAAGAGAAATGAAGTTACAAAGGGCAATGAATCAACACACAAAAGGTAATAAAGCTACAGCTGGAGGGCAACTTAGCTGTAGACAAAGGTAAGTGAAACTACAGCTGTAGGAAGATAGAGGCTAAGGAAACTATAACTGTAGAAAGATGAAGCAACAGCTGAAGAGCAGTGAAGCTACAGCTGAAAGAGAATATGTCAATGAAGATACAGTTGCAGGAAGACGCAGGGCAACGAAGCTACAACTGAAGGGAAATTTAGCTGTAACTGATTGATGATAGTGTGTAATGAGGCTACTGCTTAAGGGCAAAAAAGCTGAAGGATTTAGCTCTAAAGGAAAACTAAGCTACAACAAAAAGTTAATGTTGTTACAGCTGGAGGGTAACGAAGCTACAAAGGGAAATGAAGCTTACAGCTGCAGGTAGATGGAAGGTAATGAAGTCACAGCCAAAGGACAATGAAGGTAGAGTTGAAACCAGAGGGCAATGCAGCTATAATAAAGAGGTATATGAAGCCATAGCTGCAGGAGAATTAAGTGCAATGAAGCTACAGCTGGAGTGCAATGAACCCACTTCCAAAGGGCAATAAAGCCACTGTATTGCTGCAGGCCAACAAAGCAATGAAGCTACGGTAGTTAAGCCATATCTGGAGAACAGTGAGGCGTTATCTGAAGAGCAATGAGGCTCCAACTCGAAGACTTGGAGGGCAATGAAGTGGTAGTCGAAGTCGAAGGGCATGTGAAGTGACAGTGACAGGGCAATGCAGCTCTATCTATAGGGCAATGCAGCTCTATCAAAAGGGCAATGAAACTGCAGATGCAGGGCAGTGCAGCTATATCTAAAGGGCAATGAAACCGCAGTTGCAGGGCAATGCAGCTCTATCTAAAGGGTAATGCAGCTCCATGTTGAAGACAATGCGGTCACAGTCACAGGGTAATGCAGCTCCATCTGAAGAGTAATGCTGTGTCGCAGGGCAGTCAAGCTCCATCTGAAGGGCAATGAAGCCACAGGCAATGCAGGTCCTTATGAAGCTGCATTTGCAGTAAAATGCAGCTCTGTCTGAAGGGCAATGGGGGCTCCGTATGAAGGGCAATAAAGCCACAGTTGCAGGGCAATGCAGCTCCATCTGAAGGGTAATGAAGCTTTAGTCACAGGTCGATGCAGCTCCATCTGGAAGGCAATGAAGCCGCAGTCGCAGAGCAATGCAGCTCCATCTGAAGGGCAATCCAGCTGCAGTCGCAGGGCAATGCAGCTCAATCTGAAGGGTAATGAAGCCGCAGTCACAGGGCAATGCAGCTCAATCTGAAGGGCAATGAATCTGCAGTCACAGAGCAATGCAGCTTTATCAGAAGGGCAATGAAGCGGCAGTCGCAGGGTAATGCAGCTCTATCTGAAAAGAAATTAAGCTCCATGTGAAGGGCAATGAAGCCGTAGTTGCAGAGCAATGCAACTCAATCTGAAGGGCAATTATTCCACAGTTGCAGGGCAATGCAGAACCATCAGAAAGGCAATGAAGCTTCAGTCGCAGTTCACTGATGTTCCATCTGAAGGGTAATGCAGCTCCAGCTAAAGGGCAATGAAGCTGCAGTCGCAGAGCAATGCAGCTACACCTGAAATGCACTGAAACTGCAGTCGCAGGGCAATGCAGTTCCATCCGTAGGGCAATGAAGCCAGTCGCAGTGCAATGAAGTCTTCGCAGGGCATTGGAGCCGCAGTCGCAGGGCAATGCAGAACCATCAGAAAGGCAATCAAGCTTCAGTCACAGTTCACTGATGTTCCATCTGAAGGGCAATGAAGTCGCAGTCACAGGGCATTGGAGCCGCAGTAGTAGAGCACAATACAGTCACAGTCGCAGGGTAATGCAGCTCAATCTGAAGGGCTATGAAGCTCCATCTGAAGGGCAATGAAGCCATAGTAGCAGGGGAATGGAGTCGCAGTCCCAGGGCATTGGAGCTGCAGTAGTAGAGCACTATACAGTCAAAGGGCAATGCAGCTCCATGAAGCAATGCAGCTCCATCTGAAGGACAGTGAAGCCACAGTTGCAGGCCAATGCAGCTCCATCTGAAGGGTAATGAATCTCCATCTGAAGGGCAATGAAGCTGCAGGGCAATGCAGCTCTATAAAAGGGCAATGAAGCCGTAGTCGCAGGGCAATGCAGCTCCATGTAACGGGCAATGAAGCTGCAGTCACAGGTCGATGCAGCTCCATCTAAAGAGCAATGAAGCAGCAGTCAAAGGGCAATGCAGCTTCATCTGAAGGGCAATGAGTACGTAGTCGCAGGGCAATGCAGATGCATCTGAAGGGCAATGAATCCACAGTCACAGGGCAATACAGCTTCATCTGAAGGGCAATGAAGCCACCATCGCAGGGCAATGCAGCTCCATCTGGAGAGCAATGAAGCCGCAGTTACAGGGCAATGTAGCTCAATATTAAGGGCAATGAAGCCAGAGGCACAGGGGCAATGCAGCTGCATCTCAAGGGCAATGAAGCCGCAGTCCCAGGGCAATACAGCTCCATCTGAAAACCAATGAAACCATAGTTGCAGGGCAATGCAGCTCCATCTGAAGGCCAATGAAGCAGCAGGCAAAGGGCAATGATGCAGCAGTCACAGGGCAATGCAGCTCCATCTGAAGAGCAATGAAGCCGCAGTTACAGGGCAATGAAGCCAGAGGCGCAGGGGTAATGCAGCTGCACCTCAAGGGCAATGAAGCCGCAGTCCCAGGGCAATTCAGCTCCATCTGAAAACCAATGAAACCATAGTTGCAGGGCAATGCAGCTCCATCTGAAGGCCAATGAAGCAGCAGGCGAAGGGCAATGATGCAGCAGTCACAGGGCAATGCAGCTCCATCTGAAGAGCAATGAAGCCACAGGCGCAGGGTAATGTAGCTCCATCTGAAGGGCAATGAAGCCGTAGTCGTAGGGCAATGCAGTTCCATCTGGAGGGCAATAAAGCCGCAGTCCCAGGGCAATACAGCTCCATCTGAACACCAATGAAACCATAGTTGCAGGGCAATGCAACTCCATCTGAAGGGCAATGAAACCACAGGCGCAGCGTAATGCAGCTCCATCTGAAGGGCAATGAAGCCGTAGGGCAATGCAGCTCTATCTGGAGGGCAATAAAGCTGCAGTCGCAGGGCAATACAGCTCCATCTGAAGGCCAAGGAATCTGCAATCGCAGGGCAATGCAGCTTAATCTGAAGGGCAATGAAGCCATTGTCGCAGGGCAATGAAGCTCCATCTGAAGGGCAATGACGCCGTAGTCGCAGGGCAATGCAGCTCCATCTGAAGGCCAATGAAGCCGTAGTCACAGGGCAATGCAGCTCCAGAATAAGGGCAATGAAGCCACAGTCACAGGGCAATGCATTTCCATCTGAAGGGCAATGAGGCCTTAGTCGCAGGGAAATGCAGATGCATCTGAGGGCAATGAATCCACAGTCACAGGGCAATACAGCTCCACCTGAAGGGCAATGAAGCCGTAGTCGCAGGGTAGTGCAGCTCCAGAATAAGGGCAATGAAGCCGCAGTCACAGGGCAATGCAGCTCCATCTGTAGGGGAATGAAGCCACAGTCATAAGACAATGCAGCTTCATCTGAAGGGCAATGAGGCCGTAGTTGCAGGGCAATGCAGATGCATCTGAAGGGCAATAAATCCACAGTCATAGGGCAATGCAGCTCCAGAATAAGGGCAATGAAGCCGCCGTCACAGGGCATTTAAGCTCCATCTGAAGGGCAATGAAGCCGCAGTCACAGGGTAATGCATTTTCATATGAAGGGCAATGAAGCCGCAGTTACAGGGCAATGCAGCTCAATATTATGGGCAATGAAGCCACAGGCGCAGGGGTAATGCAGCTGCATCTCATGGGCAATGAAGCCACAGGCCCAGGGCAATACAGCTCAATCTGAAAACCAATGAAACCATAGTTGCAGGGCAATGCAGCTCCATCTGAAGGCCAATGAAGCAGCTGGCGAAGGGCAATGATGCAGCAGTCGCAGGGCAATGCAGCTCCATCTGAAGAGCAATGAAGCCACAGGCGCAGGGGTAATGCAGCTGCATCTCGAGGGCAATGAAGCCGCAGGCCCAGGGCAATACAGCTCCATCTTCATGAAAACCAAGGAAACCATAGTTGCAGGGCAATACAGCTCCATCTGAAGGCCAATGAATCTGCAATCGCAGAGCAATGCAGCTCGAGAATAAGGGCAATAAAGCTGCAGTCACAGGGCATTTAAGCTCCATCTGAAGGGCAATGCAGCCATAGTCGCAGGGCAATGCAGTTCCATCTGAAGGCCAATGAAGCCGTAGTCGCAGGGCAATGCAGCTCCAGAATAAGTGCAATGAAGCCGCAGTCACAGGGCAATGCAGCTCCAGAATAAGGGCGATGAAGCCGCCGTCACAGGGCATTTAAGATCCATCTGAAGGGCAATGAAGCCGCAGTCACAGGCCAATGCAGCTACATATGAAGGGCAATAAAACCACAGTTAAGGGCATTGCAGCTCAATATTAAGGGCAATGAAGCTACAGGCACAGGGGCAATGCAGCTGCATCTCAAGGGCAATGAAGCCGCAGTCCCAGGGCAATACAGCTCCATCTGAATACCAATGAAACCATAGTTGCAGGGCAATGGAGCTGCATCTCAAGGGCAATGAATCTGCAGTCCCAGGGCAATACAGCTCCAGAATTAGGACAATGAAGCCGCAGTCACAGGGCAATGAAGCTCCATCTGAAGGGCAATGACGCCGTTGTCGCAGGGCAATGCAGCTCCATCTGAAGGCCAATGAAGCCGTAGTCGCAGGGCAATGCAGCTCCATCTGAAGGCCAATGAAGCCGTAGTCACAGGACAATGCAGCTCCAGAATAAGGGCAATGAAGCCGCAGTCGCAGGGCAATGCAGCTCCATCTGAAGGGCAATGCAGTCGCAGGGCAATGCAGCTCCATCTGAAGGGCAATGCAGCTCCATCTGAAGGGCAATGAAGCCGTAATCGCAGGGCAATGCAGCTCCATCTGAAAACCAATGAAACCATAGTTGCAGGGCAATGCAGCTCCATCTGAAGGCCAATGAAGCAGCAGGCGAAGGGCAATGATGCAGCAGTCACAGGGCAATGCAGCTCCATCTGAAGAGCAATGAAGCCGCAGTTACAGGGCAATGAAGCCAGAGGCGCAGGGGTAATGCAGCTGCACCTCAAGGGCAATGAAGCCGCAGTCCCAGGGCAATTCAGCTCCATCTGAAAACCAATGAAACCATAGTTGCAGGGCAATGCAGCTCCATCTGAAGGCCAATGAAGCAGCAGGCGAAGGGCAATGATGCAGCAGTCACAGGGCAATGCAGCTCCATCTGAAGAGCAATGAAGCCACAGGTGCAGGGTAATGTAGCTCCATCTGAAGGGCAATGAAGCCGTAGTCGTAGGGCAATGCAGCTCCATCTGGAGGGCAATAAAGCCACAGTCCCAGGGCAATACAGCTCCATCTGAACACCAATGAAACCATAGTTGCAGGGCAATGCAACTCCATCTGAAGGGCAATGAAACCACAGGCGCAGCGTAATGCAGCTCCATCTGAAGGGCAATGAAGCCGTAGGGCAATGCAGCTCTATCTGGAGGGCAATAAAGACGCAGTCGCAGGGCAATGCAGCTCCATCTGAAGGCCAAGGAATCTGCAATCACAGGGCAATGCAGCTTAATCTGAAGGGCAATGAAGCTCCATCTGAAGGGCAATGACGCCGTAGTCGCAGGGCAATGCAGCTCCATCTGAAGGCCAATGAAGCCGTAGTCACAGGGCAATGCAGCTCCAGAATAAGGGCAATGAAGCCACAGTCACAGGGCAATGCATTTCCATCTGAAGGGCAATGAGGCCTTAGTCGCAGGGAAATGCAGATGCATCTGAGGGCAATGAATCCACAGTCACAGGGCAATACAGCTCCACCTGAAGGGCAATGAAGCCGTAGTCGCAGGGTAGTGCAGCTCCAGAATAAGGGCAATGAAGCCGCAGTCACAGGGCAATGCAGCTCCATCTGTAGGGGAATGAAGCCACAGTCATTAGACAATGCAGCTTCATCTGAAGGGCAATGAGGCCGTAGTTGCAGGGCAATGCAGATGCATCTGAAGGGCAATAAATCCAGTCATAGGGCAATGCAGCTCCAGAATAAGGGCAATGAAGCCGCCGTCACAGGGCATTTAAGCTCCATCTGAAGGGCAATGAAGCCGCAGTCACAGGGTAATGCATTTTCATATGAAGGGCAATGAAGCCGCAGTTACAGGGCAATGCAGCTCAATATTATGGGCAATGAAGCCACAGGCGCAGGGGTAATGCAGCTGCATCTCATGGGCAATGTAGCCACAGGCCCAGGGCAATACAGCTCAATCTGAAAACCAATGAAACCATAGTTGCAGGGCAATGCAGCTCCATCTGAAGGCCAATGAAGCAGCTGGCGAAGGGCAATGATGCAGCAGTCGCAGGGCAATGCAGCTCCATCTGAAGAGCAATGAAGCCACAGGCGCAGGGGTAATGCAGCTGCATCTCGAGGGCAATGAAGCCGCAGGCCCAGGGCAATACAGCTCCATCTTCATGAAAACCAAGGAAACCATAGTTGCAGGGCAATACAGCTCCATCTGAAGGCCAATGAATCTGCAATCGCAGAGCAATGCAGCTCGAGAATAAGGGCAATAAAGCTGCAGTCACAGGGCATTTAAGCTCCATCTGAAGGGCAATGCAGCCGTAGTCGCAGGGCAATGCAGTTCCATCTGAAGGCCAATGAAGCCGTAGTCGCAGGGCAATGCAGCTCCAGAATAAGTGCAATGAAGCCGCAGTCACAGGGCAATGCAGCTCCAGAATAAGGGCAATGAAGCCGCCGTCACAGGGCATTTAAGATCCATCTGAAGGGCAATGAAGCCGCAGTCACAGGCCAATGCAGCTACATATGAAGGGCAATAAAACCACAGTTAAGGGCATTGCAGCTCAATATTAAGGGCAATGAAGCTACAGGCACAGGGGCAATGCAGCTGCATCTCAAGGGCAATGAAGCCGCAGTCCCAGGGCAATACAGCTCCATCTGAATACCAATGAAACCATAGTTGCAGGGCAATGGAGCTGCATCTCAAGGGCAATGAATCTGCAGTCCCAGGGCAATACAGCTCCAGAATTAGGACAATGAAGCCGCAGTCACAGGGCAATGAAGCTCCATCTGAAGGGCAATGACGCCGTTGTCGCAGGGCAATGCAGCTCCATCTGAAGGCCAATGAAGCCGTAGTCGCAGGGCAATGCAGCTCCATCTGAAGGCCAATGAAGCCGTAGTCACAGGACAATGCAGCTCCAGAATAAGGGCAATGAAGCCGCAGTCGCAGGGCAATGCAGCTCCATCTGAAGGGCAATGCAGTCGCAGGGCAATGCAGCTCCATCTGAAGGGCAATGCAGCTCCATCTGAAGGGCAATGAAGCCGTAATCGCAGGGCAATGCAGCTCCATCTGAAAACCAATGAAACCATAGTTGCAGGGCAATGCAGCTCCATCTGAAGGCCAATGAAGCAGCAGGCGAAGGGCAATGATGCAGCAGTCACAGGGCAATGCAGCTCCATCTGAAGAGCAATGAAGCCGCAGTTACAGGGCAATGAAGCCAGAGGCGCAGGGGTAATGCAGCTGCACCTCAAGGGCAATGAAGCCGCAGTCCCAGGGCAATTCAGCTCCATCTGAAAACCAATGAAACCATAGTTGCAGGGCAATGCAGCTCCATCTGAAGGCCAATGAAGCAGCAGGCGAAGGGCAATGATGCAGCAGTCACAGGGCAATGCAGCTCCATCTGAAGAGCAATGAAGCCACAGGTGCAGGGTAATGTAGCTCCATCTGAAGGGCAATGAAGCCGTAGTCGTAGGGCAATGCAGCTCCATCTGGAGGGCAATAAAGCCACAGTCCCAGGGCAATACAGCTCCATCTGAACACCAATGAAACCATAGTTGCAGGGCAATGCAACTCCATCTGAAGGGCAATGAAACCACAGGCGCAGCGTAATGCAGCTCCATCTGAAGGGCAATGAAGCCGTAGGGCAATGCAGCTCTATCTGGAGGGCAATAAAGACGCAGTCGCAGGGCAATGCAGCTCCATCTGAAGGCCAAGGAATCTGCAATCACAGGGCAATGCAGCTTAATCTGAAGGGCAATGAAGCCATTGTCGCAGGGCAATGAAGCTCCATCTGAAGGGCAATGACGCCGTAGTCGCAGGGCAATGCAGCTCCATCTGAAGGCCAATGAAGCCGTAGTCACAGGGCAATGCAGCTCCAGAATAAGGGCAATGAAGCCACAGTCACAGGGCAATGCATTTCCATCTGAAGGGCAATGAGGCCTTAGTCGCAGGGAAATGCAGATGCATCTGAGGGCAATGAATCCACAGTCACAGGGCAATACAGCTCCACCTGAAGGGCAATGAAGCCGTAGTCGCAGGGTAGTGCAGCTCCAGAATAAGGGCAATGAAGCCGCAGTCACAGGGCAATGCAGCTCCATCTGTAGGGGAATGAAGCCACAGTCATTAGACAATGCAGCTTCATCTGAAGGGCAATGAGGCCGTAGTTGCAGGGCAATGCAGATGCATCTGAAGGGCAATAAATCCAGTCATAGGGCAATGCAGCTCCAGAATAAGGGCAATGAAGCCGCCGTCACAGGGCATTTAAGCTCCATCTGAAGGGCAATGAAGCCGCAGTCACAGGGTAATGCATTTTCATATGAAGGGCAATGAAGCCGCAGTTACAGGGCAATGCAGCTCAATATTATGGGCAATGAAGCCACAGGCGCAGGGGTAATGCAGCTGCATCTCATGGGCAATGTAGCCACAGGCCCAGGGCAATACAGCTCAATCTGAAAACCAATGAAACCATAGTTGCAGGGCAATGCAGCTCCATCTGAAGGCCAATGAAGCAGCTGGCGAAGGGCAATGATGCAGCAGTCGCAGGGCAATGCAGCTCCATCTGAAGAGCAATGAAGCCACAGGCGCAGGGGTAATGCAGCTGCATCTCGAGGGCAATGAAGCCGCAGGCCCAGGGCAATACAGCTCCATCTTCATGAAAACCAAGGAAACCATAGTTGCAGGGCAATACAGCTCCATCTGAAGGCCAATGAATCTGCAATCGCAGAGCAATGCAGCTCGAGAATAAGGGCAATAAAGCTGCAGTCACAGGGCATTTAAGCTCCATCTGAAGGGCAATGCAGCCGTAGTCGCAGGGCAATGCAGTTCCATCTGAAGGCCAATGAAGCCGTAGTCGCAGGGCAATGCAGCTCCAGAATAAGTGCAATGAAGCCGCAGTCACAGGGCAATGCAGCTCCAGAATAAGGGCAATGAAGCCGCCGTCACAGGGCATTTAAGATCCATCTGAAGGGCAATGAAGCCGCAGTCACAGGCCAATGCAGCTACATATGAAGGGCAATAAAACCACAGTTAAGGGCATTGCAGCTCAATATTAAGGGCAATGAAGCTACAGGCACAGGGGCAATGCAGCTGCATCTCAAGGGCAATGAAGCCGCAGTCCCAGGGCAATACAGCTCCATCTGAATACCAATGAAACCATAGTTGCAGGGCAATGGAGCTGCATCTCAAGGGCAATGAATCTGCAGTCCCAGGGCAATACAGCTCCAGAATTAGGACAATGAAGCCGCAGTCACAGGGCAATGAAGCTCCATCTGAAGGGCAATGACGCCGTTGTCGCAGGGCAATGCAGCTCCATCTGAAGGCCAATGAAGCCGTAGTCGCAGGGCAATGCAGCTCCATCTGAAGGCCAATGAAGCCGTAGTCACAGGACAATGCAGCTCCAGAATAAGGGCAATGAAGCCGCAGTCGCAGGGCAATGCAGCTCCATCTGAAGGGCAATGCAGTCGCAGGGCAATGCAGCTCCATCTGAAGGGCAATGCAGCTCCATCTGAAGGGCAATGAAGCCGTAATCGCAGGGCAATGCAGCTCCATCTGAAAACCAATGAAACCATAGTTGCAGGGCAATGCAGCTCCATCTGAAGGCCAATGAAGCAGCAGGCGAAGGGCAATGATGCAGCAGTCACAGGGCAATGCAGCTCCATCTGAAGAGCAATGAAGCCGCAGTTACAGGGCAATGAAGCCAGAGGCGCAGGGGTAATGCAGCTGCACCTCAAGGGCAATGAAGCCGCAGTCCCAGGGCAATTCAGCTCCATCTGAAAACCAATGAAACCATAGTTGCAGGGCAATGCAGCTCCATCTGAAGGCCAATGAAGCAGCAGGCGAAGGGCAATGATGCAGCAGTCACAGGGCAATGCAGCTCCATCTGAAGAGCAATGAAGCCACAGGTGCAGGGTAATGTAGCTCCATCTGAAGGGCAATGAAGCCGTAGTCGTAGGGCAATGCAGCTCCATCTGGAGGGCAATAAAGCCACAGTCCCAGGGCAATACAGCTCCATCTGAACACCAATGAAACCATAGTTGCAGGGCAATGCAACTCCATCTGAAGGGCAATGAAACCACAGGCGCAGCGTAATGCAGCTCCATCTGAAGGGCAATGAAGCCGTAGGGCAATGCAGCTCTATCTGGAGGGCAATAAAGACGCAGTCGCAGGGCAATGCAGCTCCATCTGAAGGCCAAGGAATCTGCAATCACAGGGCAATGCAGCTTAATCTGAAGGGCAATGAAGCCATTGTCGCAGGGCAATGAAGCTCCATCTGAAGGGCAATGACGCCGTAGTCGCAGGGCAATGCAGCTCCATCTGAAGGCCAATGAAGCCGTAGTCACAGGGCAATGCAGCTCCAGAATAAGGGCAATGAAGCCACAGTCACAGGGCAATGCATTTCCATCTGAAGGGCAATGAGGCCTTAGTCGCAGGGAAATGCAGATGCATCTGAGGGCAATGAATCCACAGTCACAGGGCAATACAGCTCCACCTGAAGGGCAATGAAGCCGTAGTCGCAGGGTAGTGCAGCTCCAGAATAAGGGCAATGAAGCCGCAGTCACAGGGCAATGCAGCTCCATCTGTAGGGGAATGAAGCCACAGTCATTAGACAATGCAGCTTCATCTGAAGGGCAATGAGGCCGTAGTTGCAGGGCAATGCAGATGCATCTGAAGGGCAATAAATCCAGTCATAGGGCAATGCAGCTCCAGAATAAGGGCAATGAAGCCGCCGTCACAGGGCATTTAAGCTCCATCTGAAGGGCAATGAAGCCGCAGTCACAGGGTAATGCATTTTCATATGAAGGGCAATGAAGCCGCAGTTACAGGGCAATGCAGCTCAATATTATGGGCAATGAAGCCACAGGCGCAGGGGTAATGCAGCTGCATCTCATGGGCAATGTAGCCACAGGCCCAGGGCAATACAGCTCAATCTGAAAACCAATGAAACCATAGTTGCAGGGCAATGCAGCTCCATCTGAAGGCCAATGAAGCAGCTGGCGAAGGGCAATGATGCAGCAGTCGCAGGGCAATGCAGCTCCATCTGAAGAGCAATGAAGCCACAGGCGCAGGGGTAATGCAGCTGCATCTCGAGGGCAATGAAGCCGCAGGCCCAGGGCAATACAGCTCCATCTTCATGAAAACCAAGGAAACCATAGTTGCAGGGCAATACAGCTCCATCTGAAGGCCAATGAATCTGCAATCGCAGAGCAATGCAGCTCGAGAATAAGGGCAATAAAGCTGCAGTCACAGGGCATTTAAGCTCCATCTGAAGGGCAATGCAGCCGTAGTCGCAGGGCAATGCAGTTCCATCTGAAGGCCAATGAAGCCGTAGTCGCAGGGCAATGCAGCTCCAGAATAAGTGCAATGAAGCCGCAGTCACAGGGCAATGCAGCTCCAGAATAAGGGCAATGAAGCCGCCGTCACAGGGCATTTAAGATCCATCTGAAGGGCAATGAAGCCGCAGTCACAGGCCAATGCAGCTACATATGAAGGGCAATAAAACCACAGTTAAGGGCATTGCAGCTCAATATTAAGGGCAATGAAGCTACAGGCACAGGGGCAATGCAGCTGCATCTCAAGGGCAATGAAGCCGCAGTCCCAGGGCAATACAGCTCCATCTGAATACCAATGAAACCATAGTTGCAGGGCAATGGAGCTGCATCTCAAGGGCAATGAATCTGCAGTCCCAGGGCAATACAGCTCCAGAATTAGGACAATGAAGCCGCAGTCACAGGGCAATGAAGCTCCATCTGAAGGGCAATGACGCCGTTGTCGCAGGGCAATGCAGCTCCATCTGAAGGCCAATGAAGCCGTAGTCGCAGGGCAATGCAGCTCCATCTGAAGGCCAATGAAGCCGTAGTCACAGGACAATGCAGCTCCAGAATAAGGGCAATGAAGCCGCAGTCGCAGGGCAATGCAGCTCCATCTGAAGGGCAATGCAGTCGCAGGGCAATGCAGCTCCATCTGAAGGGCAATGCAGCTCCATCTGAAGGGCAATGAAGCCGTAATCGCAGGGCAATGCAGCTCCATCTGAAAACCAATGAAACCATAGTTGCAGGGCAATGCAGCTCCATCTGAAGGCCAATGGAGCAGCAGGCGAAGGGCAATGATGCAGCAGTCACAGGGCAATGCAGCTCCATCTGAAGAGCAATGAAGCCGCAGTTACAGGGCAATGAAGCCAGAGGCGCAGGGGTAATGCAGCTGCACCTCAAGGGCAATGAAGCCGCAGTCCCAGGGCAATACAGCTCCATCTGAAAACCAATGAAACCATAGTTGCAGGGCAATGCTGCTCCATCTGAAGGCCAATGAAGCAGCAGGCGAAGGGCAATGATGCAGCAGTCACAGGGCAATGCAGCTCCATCTGAAGAGCAATGAAGCCACAGGTGCAGGGTAATGTAGCTCCATCTGAAGGGCAATGAAGCCGTAGTCGTAGGGCAATGCAGCTCCATCTGGAGGGCAATAAAGCCACAGTCCCAGGGCAATACAGCTCCATCTGAACACCAATGAAACCATAGTTGCAGGGCAATGCAACTCCATCTGAAGGGCAATGAAACCACAGGCGCAGCGTAATGCAGCTCCATCTGAAGGGCAATGAAGCCGTAGGGCAATGCAGCTCTATCTGGAGGGCAATAAAGACGCAGTCGCAGGGCAATGCAGCTCCATCTGAAGGCCAAGGAATCTGCAATCACAGGGCAATGCAGCTTAATCTGAAGGGCAATGAAGCCATTGTCGCAGGGCAATGAAGCTCCATCTGAAGGGCAATGACGCCGTAGTCGCAGGGCAATGCAGCTCCATCTGAAGGCCAATGAAGCCGTAGTCACAGGGCAATGCAGCTCCAGAATAAGGGCAATGAAGCCACAGTCACAGGGCAATGCATTTCCATCTGAAGGGCAATGAGGCCTTAGTCGCAGGGAAATGCAGATGCATCTGAGGGCAATGAATCCACAGTCACAGGGCAATACAGCTCCACCTGAAGGGCAATGAAGCCGTAGTCGCAGGGTAGTGCAGCTCCAGAATAAGGGCAATGAAGCCGCAGTCACAGGGCAATGCAGCTCCATCTGTAGGGGAATGAAGCCACAGTCATTAGACAATGCAGCTTCATCTGAAGGGCAATGAGGCCGTAGTTGCAGGGCAATGCAGATGCATCTGAAGGGCAATAAATCCAGTCATAGGGCAATGCAGCTCCAGAATAAGGGCAATGAAGCCGCCGTCACAGGGCATTTAAGCTCCATCTGAAGGGCAATGAAGCCGCAGTCACAGGGTAATGCATTTTCATATGAAGGGCAATGAAGCCGCAGTTACAGGGCAATGCAGCTCAATATTATGGGCAATGAAGCCACAGGCGCAGGGGTAATGCAGCTGCATCTCATGGGCAATGTAGCCACAGGCCCAGGGCAATACAGCTCAATCTGAAAACCAATGAAACCATAGTTGCAGGGCAATGCAGCTCCATCTGAAGGCCAATGAAGCAGCTGGCGAAGGGCAATGATGCAGCAGTCGCAGGGCAATGCAGCTCCATCTGAAGAGCAATGAAGCCACAGGCGCAGGGGTAATGCAGCTGCATCTCGAGGGCAATGAAGCCGCAGGCCCAGGGCAATACAGCTCCATCTTCATGAAAACCAATGAAACCATAGTTGCAGGGCAATACAGCTCCATCTGAAGGCCAATGAATCTGCAATCGCAGAGCAATGCAGCTCGAGAATAAGGGCAATAAAGCTGCAGTCACAGGGCAATGCAGCCGTAGTCGCAGGGCAATGCAGTTCCATCTGAAGGCCAATGAAGCCGTAGTCGCAGGGCAATGCAGCTCCAGAATAAGTGTAATGAAGCCGCAGTCACAGGGCAATGCAGCTCCAGAATAAGGGCAATGAAGCCGCCGTCACAGGGCATTTAAGATCCATCTGAAGGGCAATGAAGCCGCAGTCACAATGCAGCTAAATATGAAGGGCAATAAAACCACAGTTAAGGGCATTGCAGCTCAATATTAAGGGCAATGAAGCTACAGGCACAGGGGCAATGCAGCTGCATCTCAAGGGCAATGAAGCCGCAGTCCCAGGGCAATACAGCTCCATCTGAATACCAATGAAACCATAGTTGCAGGGCAATGGAGCTGCATCTCAAGGGCAATGAATCTGCAGTCCCAGGGCAAAACAGCTCCAGAATTAGGACAATGAAGCCGCAGTCACAGGGCAATGAAGCTCCATCTGAAGGGCAATGACGCCGTTGTCGCAGGGCAATGCAGCTCCATCTGAAGGCCAATGAAGCCGTAGTCGCAGGGCAATGCAGCTCCATCTGAAGGCCAATGAAGCCGTAGTCACAGGGCAATGCAGCTCCAGAATAAGGGCAATGAAGCCGCAGTCGCAGGGCAATGCAGCTCCATCTGAAGGGCAATGCAGCTCCATCTGAAGGGCAATGAAGCCGTAATCGCAGGGCAATGCAGCTCCATCTGAAGGGCAATGAAGCCGTAATCGCAGGGCAATGCAGCTCCATCTGAAGGGCAATGTAACCATAGTTGTCGGGCAATGCAGCTCCATCTGAAGGGCAATGAAGCCGCAGTCGCAGGGCAATGAAGCCGCAGTCCCAGGGCAATGCAGCTTCATCTGAAGGGCAATGAAGCCATAATTGCAGGGCAATGCAGTTCCATCTGAAGGGCAATGAAGCCATAATTGCAGGGCAATGCAGCTCCATCTGAAGGGCAATGAAGCCGCAGTCGCAGGGCAATGCAGCTCCATCTGAAGGGCAATGAAGCCATAATTGCAGGGCAATGCAGCTCCATCTGTAGGGCAATGAAGCTGCAGTCGCAGGGCAATGCAGCTCCATCTGTAGGGCAATGAAGCCGCAGTCGCAGGGCAATGCAGCTCCATCTGTAGGGCAATGTAACCATAGTTGCCGGGCAATGCAGCTCCATCTAAAGGGCAATAAAGCTGCAGTCGCAGGGTAATGCAGCTCCATCTGAAGGGCAATGTAACCATAGTTGCCGGTTAATGCAGCTCCATCTGAAGGGCAATGAAGCCGCAGTCGCAGGGCAATGCAGCTACATCTGAAGGGCAATGTAACCATAGTTGCCGGGCAATGCAGCTCCATCTGAAGGGCAATGAAGCCGCAGTCGCAGGGCAATGCAGCTTCATCTGAAGGGCAATGAAGCTGTAGTCGCAGGGCAATGCAGCTCCATCTGAAGGGCAATGTAACCATAGTTGCCGGGCAATGCAGCTCCATCTAAAGGGCAATGAAACCACAGGCGCATGGTAATGCAGCTGCACCTCAAGGGCAATGTAAAAGTAGTTGTCGGGCAATGCAGCTCCATCTGAAAAGCAATGAAGCTGCAGTCGCAGGGCAATGCAGCTAATGCTCCATCTGAAGGGCATTGAAGCCATAGTCGTAGGGCAATGCAGCCTTCATATGAAGAGCAATGAAGCCACAGTTACAGGGCATTGCAGCTCAATATTAAGGGCAATGAAGCCACAGGCGCAGGGGTAATGCCGCTGCATCTCAAGGGCAATGAATCCGCAGTCCCAGGGCAATACAGCTCCATCTGAATACCAGTGAAACCATAGTTGCAGGGCAATGCAGCTCCATCTAAAGGGCAATGAAGCAGCAGGTGAAGGGCAATGAAGCTCCATCTGAAGGGCAATGACGCCGTAGTCGCAGGGCAATACAGCTCCAGAATTGGGGCAATGAAGCCGCAGTCACAGGGCAATGAAGCTCCATCTGAAGGGCAATGACGCCGTCGTCGCAGGGCAATGCAGCTCCATCTGAAGGCCAATGAAGCCGTAGTCGCAGGGCAATGCAGCTCCATCTGAAGGCCAATGAAGCCGTAGTCACAGGGCAATGCAGCTCCAGAATAAGGGCAATGAAGCTGCAGGGCAATGCTGCTCTATCTGAAGGGCAATGCAGTTGCAGGGCAATGCAGCTCCATCTGAAGGGCAATGAAGCCGTAATTGCAGGGCAATGCAGCTCCATCAGAAGGGCAATGAAGCCACAGTCGCAGGGCAATGCAGCTCCATCTGGAGGGCAATGTAACCATAGTTTCCGGGCAATGCAGCTCCATCTAAAGGGCAATGAAGCCGCAGTTGCAGGGCAATGCAGCTCCATCTGAAGGGCAATGAAGCCGTAATCGCAGGGCAATGCAGCTCCATCTGAAGGGCAATGTAACCATAGTTGTCGGGCAATGCAGCTCCATCTGAAGGTCAATGAAGCCGCAGTCGCAGGGCAATGCAGCTCCATCTGAAGGGTAATAAAGCCGCAGTCGCAGGGCAATGCAGCTCCTTCTGAAGGCCCATGAATCTGCAATTGCAGGGCAATGCAGCTTAATATGAAGGGTAATGAAGCTGCAGTCACAGGGCAATGCAACTCCATCTGATAGGCAATGAAACCACAGGCGCAGGGTAATGCAGCTCCATCTGAAGGGCAATGAAAGCATAGTTGCATGGCAATGCAGCTTTATCTGAAGGGCAATGAAGCCGTAGTCGCAGGGCAATGCAACTCCATCTGATAGGCAATGAAACCACAGGCGCAGGGTAATGCAGCTCCATCTGAAGGGCAATGAAGCCGCAGTCACAGGGCAATGAAGCTCGATCTGAAGAGCAATGAAGCCGCAGTCGCAGGGCAATGCAGCTAATGCTCCATCTGAAGGGCAATGAATCCATAGTCGTAGGGCAATGTAGCCTTCATATGAAGAGCAATGAAGCCACAGTTACAGGGCATTGCAGCTCAATATTAAGGGCAATGAAGCCACAGGCGCAGGGGTAATGCAGCTCCATCTCAAGGGCAATGAATCCGCAGTCCCAGGGCAATACAGCTCCATCTGAATACCAGTGAAACCATAGTTGCAGGGCAATGCAGATCCATCTAAAGGGCAATGAAGCAGCAGGTGAAGGGCAATGAAGCTCCATCTGAAGGGCAATGATGCCGTAGTCGCAGGGCAATACAGCTCCAGAATTAGGGCAATGAAGCCGCAGTCACAGGGCAATGAAGCTCCATCTGAAGGGCAATGACGCCGTAGTCGCAGGGCAATGCAGCTCCATCTGAAGGCCCATGAATCTGCAATTGCAGGGCAATGCAGCTTAATCTGAAGGGTAATGAAGCTGCAGTCACAGGGCATCACAACTCCATCTGAAGAGCAATGAAAGCATAGTTGCATGGCAATGCAGCTTTATCTGAAGGGCAATGAAGCCGTAGTCGCAGGGCAATGCAACTCCATATGATAGGCAATGAAACCACAGGCGCAGGGTAATGCAGCTCCATCTGAAGGGCAATGAAGCCGCAGTCACAGGGCAATGAAGCTCGATCTGAAGAGCAATGAAGCCGCAGTCGCAGGGCAATGCAGCTAATGCTCCATCTGAAGGGCAATGAATCCATAGTCGTAGGGCAATGTAGCCTTCATATGAAGAGCAATGAAGCCACAGTTACAGGGCATTGCAGCTCAATATTAAGGGCAATGAAGCCACAGGCGCAGGGGTAATGCAGCTCCATCTCAAGGGCAATGAATCCGCAGTCCCAGGGCAATACAGCTCCATCTGAATACCAGTGAAACCATAGTTGCAGGGCAATGCAGCTCCATCTAAAGGGCAATGAAGCAGCAGGTGAAGGGCAATGAAGCTCCATCTGAAGGGCAATGATGCCGTAGTCGCAGGGCAATACAGCTCCAGAATTAGGGCAATGAAGCCGCAGTCACAGGGCAATGAAGCTCCATCTGAAGGGCAATGACGCCATAGTCGCAGGGCAATGCAGCTCCATCTGAAGGCCAATAAAGCCGTAGTCGCAGGGCAATGCAGCTCCAGAATAAGGGCAATGAATTTGCAGTCGCAAGGCGATGCAGCTTAATCTGAAGGGCAATGAAGCTGCAGTCACAGGGCAATGCAGCTCCATCTGAAGGGCAATGAAGTCACAGGGCAATGCAGCTCCATCTGAAGGGCAATGACGCCGTAGTTGCAGGGCAATGCAGCTCCATCTGAAGGCCAATGAAGCCGTAGTCACAGGGCAATGCAGCTCCAGAATAAGGGCAATGAATTTGCAGTCTCAAGGCGATGCAGCTTAATCTGAAGGGCAATGAAGCTGCAGTCACAGGGCAATACGGTTCCATCTGAAGAGCAATGAAATCATGGTTGCAGGGCAATGCAGCTCCATCTGAAGGGCAATGTAACCATAGTTGCCGGGCAATGCAGCTCCATCTGAAGGGCAATGAAGCTGCAGTCACAGGGCAATGCAGCTCCATCTGAGGGGCAATGAAGCCGCAGTCGCAGGGCAATGCAGCTCCATCCTCAGGGCAATACAGCTTTAATTGCAGGGCAATGCAGCTCCATCTGAAGGGCAATGAAGCCACAGTCGCAGGGCAATGCAGCTCCATCTGAAGGGCAATGAAGCCGCAGTCGCAGGGCAATGCAGCTCCATCTGGAGGGCAATGTAACCATAGTTTCCAGGCAATGCAGCTCCATCTAAAGGGCAATGAAGCCGCAGTTGCAGGGCAATGCAGCTCCATCTGAAGGGCAATGAAGCCGTAATTGCAGGGCAATGCAGCTCCATCTGAAGGGCAATGTAACCATAGTTGTCGGGCAATCCAGCTCCATCTGAAGAGCAATGAAGCCGCAGTCGCAGGGCAATGCAGCTCCATCTGAAGGGCAATGAAGCCGCAGTCGCAGGGCAATGGAGCTCCATCTGAAGGGCAATGTAACCATAGTTGCCGGGCAATGCAGCTCCATCTAAAGGGCAATAAAGCCGCAGTCGCAGGGCAATGCAGCTCCATCTGAAGGGCAATGAAGCTGTAATCACAGGGCAATGCAGCTCCATCTGAAGGGCAATGTAACCATAGTTGCCGGGCAATGCAGCTCCATCTGAAGGGCAATGAAGTCACAAGGCAATGCAGCTCCATCTGAAGGGCAATGATGCCGTAGTTGCAGGGCAATGCAGCTCCATCTGAAGGCCAATGAAGCCGTAGTCACAGGGCAATGCAGCTCCAGAATAAGGGCAATGAATTTGCAGTCGCAAGGCGCTGCAGCTTAATCTGAAGGGCAATGAAGTCACAGGGTAATGCAGCTCCATCTGAAGGGCAATGAAGCTGCAGTCACAGGGCAATGCAGCTCCATCTGAAGGGCAATGAAGTCACAGGGCAATGCAGCTCCCTCTGAAGGGCAATGAAGCTGCAGTCACAGGGCAATACGGTTCCATCTGAAGAGCAATGAAATCATGGTTGCAGGGCAATGCAGCTCCATCTGAAGGGCAATGTAACCATAGTTGCCTGGCAATGCAGCTCCATCTGAAGGGCAATTAAGCTGCAGTCACAGGGCAATGCAGCTCCATCTGAAGGGCAATGAAGCTGCAGTTGCAGGGCAATGCAGCTCCATCCTCAGGGCAATGAAGTTGTAATTGCAGGGCAATGCAGCTCCATCTGAAGGGCAATGAAGCCACAGTCGCAGGGCAATGCAGCTCCATCTGAAGGGCAATGAAGCCGCAGTCGCAGGGCAATGCAGCTCCATCTGGAGGGCAATGTAACCATAGTTTCCAGGCAATGCAGCTCCATCTAAAGGGCAATGAAGCCGCAGTTGCAGGGCAATGCAGCTCCATCTGAAGGGCAATGAAGCCGTAATTGCAGGGCAATGCAGCTCCATCTGAAGGGCAATGTAACCATAGTTGTCGGGCAATCCAGCTCCATCTGAAGAGCAATGAAGCTCCATCTGAAGGCCAATGAAGCCGCAGTCGCAGGGCAATGCAGCTCCATCTGAAGGGCAATGAAGCCATAATTGCAGGGCAATGCAGCTCCATTTGATGGGCAATGAAGCCGCAGTCGCAGGGCAATGCAGCTCCATCTGTAGGGCAATGAAGCCGCAGTCGCAGGGCAATGCAGCTCCATCTGAAGGGCAATGTAACCATAGTTGCCGGGCAATGCAGCTCCATCTAAAGGGCAATAAAGCCGCAGTCGCAGGGCAATGCAGCTCCATCTGAAGGGCAATGAAGCCGTAATCACAGGGCAATGCAGCTCCATCTGAAGGGCAATGTAACCATAGTTGCCGGGCAATGCAGCTCCATCTGAAGGGCAATGAAGCCGCAGTCGCAGGGCAATGTAGCTCCATCTGAAGGGTAATGAAGCCGTAATCACAGGGCAATGCAGCTCCATCTGAAGGGCAATGAAGCCGTAATCACAGGGCAATGCAGTTCCATCTGAAGGGCAATGAAGCCGCAGTCACAGGGCAATGCAGCTCCATCTGAAGGGCAATGAAGCTGCAGTCACAGGCCAATGCAGCTCCATCTGAAGGGCAATGAAGCTGCAGTCACAGGGCAATGCAGCTCCATCTGAAGGGCAATGAAGTCACAGGGCAATGCAGCTCCATCTGAAGGGCAATGAAGTCACAGGGCAATGCAGCTCCATCTGAAGGGCAATGATTTTGCTGTCACAGGGCAATGCAACTATCTGAAGGTCAACACAGTTCCATCTGAATGGCTATGAAGCTCTTGCTTGAAGTCACAGTTTGACAATGAAACTACAGTTGAAGGGCAATGAAGCAGAGGCTGAAGAACCGTGAAGCTCTATCTGAACGGCAATGAAGATCCATCTGAAGGGCAATAGAGGTCCAGCTTAAAGACCCTGGAAGGCAAATTAAACTAATTGAAGGGCAATGAAGCTCCACCTTAAAGACCTGGAGGACAATGAAACCATAGTTGCAGGGGCGATAAAGCTATGGCTGAAGGGGAATGAAGCTCTATCTGTACGGCAATGAAACACTTGAAAATCAGTGAAGCTTCCAGTTGGAGGGCAGTGCATTTAAACTGCATATAGTTGTGTAACAATGCAACAGCTGTAGAAAAATGGAGGGCAATTGATAGGGGTTCACAAAGTTAGAGGGGAAGGGCAGATTCACAAAAATGGGAGGCAATTAAGTCGAGGGTACAAAGATGTAGGACAATATAAGTTGGACGTCAAAAATCTTTGGTGCCTCTAAATATTTCACAATTTCAATTTTTTTTTTTTTTTAAACCTACTGTCCAATATCCTCATTAATATATAATAGTTTGGGTTCTCCCCTGGAATATTTTAAAATTTTGGGTAAATGTTAACCCTTTTACCCCCAGGCTATATGGAAATTTCCAACCCTTAACCTCCAGGGGGTTATTTTTTCCCAGCACATTTTGCAGTATATTTATTTTAATTGCTCTAACAGCCTTAATTTTTGTCATAGAGGGGTCAGATTGGTCTCATTCTCTTGGAAAATGCCTGAATTTTCTCAAAAAATATAATATGAAAAAAAAATTTTTTATAGAATTTTTTTGCTAGGACGTACCAGTACACGTCCATGGGGGTAAAGGGATGGCTTTTGTGAAACTTACCAGTACGTCCTTTGGGGGTAAAAGGGTTAACACTACTCTGGCTTTAAAAACCCCATGGGAGGTTCATTAGAAAAAGTTATGCTCTCATCTGTTAAAATATGACAAGTTTTTACTGCAAACCACCAGGTGTTGGACACAGCCCATTTATCAAGGCAGAACTCAAACAAGACCCTGAGAGCATAAGTTGAGGATACTACCTGTTAAGCAAACAACTGGCCTGCTGAGTTTCTCAACCAATCTAATCAATTGTCTACCTGGTAAGTGTTATTGTATTAATGCATTAAATTCAAGCAGTGAGCAAAATATATACATAAAACCTTAGTGTCAAGAGGATAATTTTAACACCATAAAATCTTTAAACACTTAGTGTAAATAGGTTTTCCATTATACACTTGCAAGCATTTAAGCCTCAATTATGTTTCATCTGCTTATTGGTTAAGTATCACTAGTTTTCTGACCTCTCAATTCCCTAAAACTACAGGAAAAAAAATGAAAAGGCAGAGATATAACTGAAATTTATTATCAATATGCAATGGTAACATATCAAAAGTATTTTTAACTTCTGTTTGTTATTTAAGATCAATTATACCTTCAAAGAAGTGAAGTAATATATTTCCAATTTGCTACCTACTTTCCAGAAGAGTGCCGGCAGAAAATTAATTAGGATGCCAGCTAGACGGAAAAGAAGGGAAGCAATAGAAGAATGAAGGCCAGTACCTGGAGATTTTAAGGAAAGCCAATTAGTTTAACAAATATTCGAAAGCAGAAGTTGGTGGCAGCAGAAATTGTTGAAGAAAGTTGAGAATATGGGGGAAGACTTGAATGTAAAAGAACACCAGAAATACAAATAAAGGTGGAAGTCTAAGCAGCATGAAGGTTGAAGAATAAATTAATTAAACCCTGGAACTCTAAACAGCATTAACACTAGAATGAAGGCTGAAGAATAGTCATAAAACCTGCACAATCAATAATAATTACAATGAATACAGCAACAGCAAAATCTATCAAGAAGGAGCATGGAGGTAATAGTTGAAAAGTTAACAGCAGCAAACACTGAGAAAGAAGGCAGCAGATTGCTGTAAAACTAGAAGCTGGATATTTAAAGACTACAGTACCAATAGCAAAGCACAGAGAGATACAATCGCATAAAATTAGAGATTGAAGTTATAGAAAAAATAGATTGCAGCAATGATTATTGGGGATACAGCAGCAAAAGATTCCCCGACGGCGATAGAAAGGAAACTGCAATAAAAGTAATATTAGTACCAGGGACACAGCAGTGAAACCTCCAGTAAGCAGGCAAGATTGAGGGCAAGGACGTTTCACAATTCCACAAAAAAAGGACTGCACGGAAGGCAAGGAAATCATAACTGCATGAAATTGGAAAGGAATAATTCAGTTAAAGATGCAAGGCAATGATGCTATACCTGCATGAAGGAGGGCACTAAGGTCATTGGTAATGGAAGACTAATTGCACAGAAGTCCATAAACGAAGCTAAATGCAGTATATGAATTTAGGTTGGAGACCATTGAAGTCGGAGCTACTGGAAGATGAAGGCAATGTGGCCAAGATTGCAAAATAGAGAACATTGAAGTCAGAGCTTCAGCAAATATGAAGACAATGAAACCATGGGTGGTGATAAAGAATAAAGGATATAAAGTTAGAGCAAAGAAATCTTGGATGCACTTAGATGATGAGCAATGAAGTCTTGATAAAATAAAAACTTTAAATTTTGAGCAATTAAGTCTAATCAACAGCAATGAACATGAATGCCAGACAACTTGAATGATACTACAGTATAGCAAAAAGTAGTAGACAATGGTGACAGCAGCAACAACTGGAAGATGAGACCTCTTATTAGCAATGAACAAAACGGTACTAAGAAAAACATAATGATGGCAAAATAAATATGGAGGAAACAGTATGATAAAGAAAAGAAAATAGCCACAATGATAATGAAGGCAGTAAAGAGAAAACAGAAGACAGCGGTATATATATAACATCAGCAGAAAACACTAAAAATAGAAATGAGCAGCAATAAAATCTTGAGGACAAAACAACTTTATAATGGTAGTAGAACAAAGAGCAGATAATCAACAGAAAATATGAAGCCCAGCTGTAACAGAAGAAAGCAAAGGACTTCTAAACAGATAGCAGCTGTGAGAAAAACATTTGGTATAACAGTGTGAGAAAAACATTTGGTATAACAGTATTACATAAGACTGAGAAGAAGAACGAACGGATGTATGAAAAAGTTGCAGTAAGAGGCACCAAACATTGTAGATTGCCAGTAGATGAAGAAATTAGAAGTGACCAAGAAACAGATAAATTAAATAGTGGAACATTACATAGAGAATACAAAAACTAAGAACAAGACAGTTATTATAATGCTAATGGAAAAATAATGATTTTACTTAAAATACTTTAATATTATTTATACCTATACCCAATAAAAACCATGGTTAAACCATCAAATTTTCTTACAGCCATTCCATTCCTCTCTTTCAGCATGATGATGGCAATGGTTTCACACATCAGTTGATACTTGTCATCAATTTAATTTCTTGAATTCCCACAACCTGGAAAATTTGAGTAATGAACAAAATATATATACTGTATAAAACCTTAAGATGTCAAGATATTTTAATACCATTTACTTTATCTTGAAATGCTATTATGCTATTCATGATGTCTCAAGTCTTACTGTCTTACTTCTTGCATTCATTGGGAATTGAATAAAGCAGCTCAGATTTACACGTTTAACATATTTGCAGAATTTATGCAATAATGAAATTATAACTTATTTTCATCTTTTTTCTAATTGGGATTATATCACCCAGACTGCTTAACAAAATCCATAGTGAAAAGCATCAGGAATACGGACAGTAATAAAGTCGAGCTGCACCAAGATGTTGGACAATGAAGGCAGGAGCAACAGCTAGATGATGTATGGAAATGAAGCTACACATAGGGATGGAAATGAAGCTACACATAGGGAGAGAAATGAAGTCACTGGTAATGGATGATGTAGAACCATTAATTCTGAACTGATAAAGTCAGGGTCGCATCATGAGCAGTGAAATGTTGGGTAATAAAAGTCTGAGATGCACAAAGAAGGCGACAACAAAGTTAGAGCAATAAAAGTCAGGGATGCACAGAGAAGGCGACGACAAAGTCAGAACCGATGGAAGATGCTCCAAGAAAGTAAGATCAAAGCGGAAGGGGAAGGCAATGAGCAAAAAAAAAAAATGGAGCTTATAAAGGTAGAGTTGCAGAAAGCAGAAGCTAGAAGATGGGAGCTATCTATGAACTCGGTAATATGAAAAGCAAATAATAGAAGAAATGGAGGTGAAAACAATGTGAAGAAGGTTGCAACAGTAGGAAGAAAACTAATACCATCGAGAAAATGCCAGCATAAATTGAGCAAGTAGCAGGAATAAAGCAATGAATGCAGTAATAAGACTTATGTTAACACTTGACATCAGAAACTAATAAAAAACATTGGCACTCAACATAGAATATGAAGCAAACGAAAATGTAAAAACTTGGGGGTAAAATAAATATTAAATTATTAAATATAGCAAGTAATTCTACAGGTAAAATCAAAATGAGCTAATTAAAATAAAACAAGGTAAAATTAAAATGAGCTAATCAAAATGAAACAAGGTCAAATTAAAATGAGCTAATTAAAATAAAACAATGAGAAAAACTTTATATGACAAAAAAATATATTGTAATTACTTATATGAATACCTTTACCTAATAAAACAAATGCACTTAAATTACCTGGTAATTTTCTTACATCCGTTTCATTGCTTTCTTACTTGATTATTAAAGCTTCAAAATAAAATACTAAATCACCAGTATTTCCCTTCAGTATCCTTAACCAGTTTCTTCAATTCCCTCAATCTGAAAAAGTTAAGCAAAATAATGAAAACTTATGTAAATCTTCTTTACCCTCCACACTTCTTGCTATTTTAACACCATTTACTCTTCTTAAAACTATTAATTTCTTTGAAGTATTACTGTACTTCTTTGCAGTTACAGGTGATCATTTGAATAGAATATGCATTTGAACATCTGAGCTTCTTGGCTACATAATACATCAGGATAAGTAGCGTATGCTGGGCTGCATAAGATAAATCATTCCACAGATTTGCAGAACTTTTGCGATAATGAGAATTGATACAATATTAGGGGAATAATAATAATGAAAATAAAATAGCTACAGTCTCAAATTTCTTCACAATTGTCATTGTGGTTTACTATAACTTAAGAAGTTAAATACTAGTGCCAATCACTAACCTATATTATATAGAAATTAATTGTCAGCATGACCAGAAAGAAATTATGTATGTATAGCCAGCTACTTGCTAGAATCAGTAATAAGAAAAATCCCCTTAAGGTAAAAATCCCACTCTGGACCACCCGGTGTAACAATTATTACAGAAGTTCTCAACATTTATTGTTACATAGAAAATCCATAGTGTAAGAGAAGTCCTCAACATATATTGTTATATAGAAAGATAAATACATACTGGACAATAATAAACATACAAAATTCATAGAATAAAAGTTCTTAACATCTACTGTATTGTTATATAGAGAGATAGAAAATCCGGAGGAGTTATCAGGAATATGGAGGGTAATGAAATCAGAGCTGCACTATGATGGTGGACAAAGTCAGAACTATAAGATACTGTATAGGGAAATGAAACCACAGATGCACAAAGCAAGAGGGGTAATTAAGTCAGCTACACAAATATGGAGAACAATGAAGTAAAATTGCATATAGATGGAGGGGAAAAAATGTTATTGCTGCACACAAGATATAAGGAAATGAAATCAGAACTTCCAGATGGTGGAGACCAAAAAATACTGAGCTAATAAGATGAAGGGCAATGTATTTAGGATTGCAAAAAGATGTAGGGAAGACAGGGCAGCATGAAAACGTAGAGAGCAACTAAGTCACAGCAGCATGGAGATGGAGAACAATTAAACTCTCGTTGAACAAAGATTGAGAGCAATGAATTCAAAGGTCAGGAACTTCATAATGATGGATGGAAATGAAGGAAGATTTACACAGATGGAGAGCAACGAAGTTAAAGGGTACAGGAAGATGGAGGGAAACGATATCAACGGTTACAATATCATTTAGGACAATGAAGTTCGTTACCTAATGACTGAGAGCAATGGAGTCAAACCTAAATGGAGACGCAGGATAAGGGGTACAGGATTATGGAAGGCAATGACATCAAGGGTTACAGGATCATTTAGTAAAATGAATCATTCAGTAAAATTAAGTCAAAGCTACCAGATGATGGAGAGCAATAAAGTCAAACCTAAATGAAGATGGGGGGTAATGAAATAAAATCAGCATGAAAATGGAAGGAAATGAAGATAAAGACACACAGCTGGAGGGGAATGAAGTCTAGGGTAATAGAAGATGGAAGACAAAGTCGTCAAGAATGATAGAAGATGGAGGGCAATGAAGTCAGCGCTGTATAAAGATGAAAGGCAACGAAGTCAAGAGGTATAGGAAAATGTAGGGTGATGAAGAAGAGCTGTTAGAGGTAGGGCCATATAAGTCAGAGCTGCTGGAAGATGGTGGCCAATTAAGTCTGGGCTGTTGGAAGATTGAGGAAAATGAAGTCATAGCTGCAGGAAGATTGAGGATAATGAGTTAACTGCTGCAGGAAGATAATGAGCAATGAAGTTAGATCTGCATGAAGATGGACAGCAATGAACACAGATGCCACACTACTTGAATGATTACAGTATTATTGTTATTATTATTATTATTACTAGCCAAGCTACAACCCTAGTTGGAAAAGCAAGATGCTATAAGCCCAAGGGCTCCAATAGGGAAAAATAGCCCAGCGAGGAAAGGAAATAGGGAAATAAATAAATGATAAGAACAAAACAATAAATCACTAAAAACTGTAACAACGTCAAAATAGATGTCATACATAAACTATTAACTATGTCAAAAGCAGATATGTCACATATAAACTATAAAAAGACTCATGTCAGCCTGGTCAACATAAAAATATTAAAAATAAATCAACAATGGCGGCAGTCCCAAAACACAGAACAGAAGACAACAATATAAGTACGGTAATAGAAAAATCTAGAAGACAAGACCTGTCTGTCTATAGTAATGAACAAGTACAATAGTATGAAAGGAATAGAAATGATAGAAGAAATGGCAGGTGGAAACAATTAATAAGATTGTAGCAATAGGAAGAAAACAGTATCTAAAGCATAAAGAAACTGCCAGCAGAAGTTCAGTAAGTCGCAAGAATAAGGCAATGAGGAGACAGCAGCACATAACATTAGTAGAACAATATTATTTCTGGGGCGACCTGTGACGGCCGGTGAAAAGGGTCCTTCTTTACACTTTTCTAATATAAATCTTCCAAATATACTAGAGAAAGATAAAAGCATGGAATGCAGAGGTTACTACCCTCGCGCGATCACCTTGTGGGTGTCGTGTATACAACAGGGGCGTGTGAAAACCACTATTCACAGGCTGTCTTCCATTTAGATAATCCCTTCATCAAAGGGGAGGACCGTGACAGGCCCTAGAGAACACAGTTGGACTACCCCACCGACACCTACTACGCGCGCCCTCCAGGTCATCCTTCTGTTTTGGACTTCCCGCTAAGTCGTTAATTGTTTTGTTCGGTGTTTTTCGCAAGTGATTGTCGTTAATTCAACATGACTGACGCTGCTACTTCACCTTTACCAATGTTAAGTACCATAGTTTGTTTTGACAGTTTATTTCAGTACCGGGCATTTGTTCTTTTTCCAGAATTGTGGATTTTAGTTTGGGAAGCGGTTGGCCTGCCTCGGTATCGGCAGCCATTTTGGTTTTGTTCGCTTCGGTAGTTTTTCAAGTTAATATTGCCCATCTGGTACTCTGTCATCTAGGTTATATCACTTACGTTTTATGACCAATATTATTATCATTATTTTCTATTGGTTTTTACTATGGTATTATTTGCTAGAAAGTCCAATTTGGACCTACGAAGAATATCGATCTAGTCTTTGTTATAGTTATGTACACGCCTCAGGAAGGTGCTCGTTTTAGACTATATCTTTATGTTTATTTGTTACGTTGTCGTTATTCTTCGTTCTTGGTTATTACAATTTTATCATTATTCTTATCATATTATTGTGTGATTTTGGTTCTTTATCATGTAACCTTGAGAGCGTGAGCATAGAGTGCTCGTTTTCTGTTACTACAGTTACGAGTTACCCCTTCTCTCGTTTTCTTTATTAAGCTTGAGTAGGGGAGGTGGATTTCCCGTTTTCCGTTTCATACGATCACGAGTTATTCCTGCCTCCTCTTATTCTCCAGGTTGATGATATTACGTTTAATGATATTCACGTTTTATTGATGTGGTTACTGTTAATATAGCTAGCACTATTAATAGGCTCCGTTAGTGTATGATTTATTATTTGGGATCGCTTTATGCCGACACCCTTAGCGCCGCCTTGAGTTATACTCCGCTATAATGGATACTCATTGGGTGAGAACTAGTCAGATATTTGGAGTGCAACGGTCAAATCCGGCACTCAGACTCCGGCTGTGGCCTTTTGCACACGAAACTTTGTCATGATTGATCACAATTACATTATTACGATCCTTTTTTCATCGAATCTCCGGCTTCACTGGAGATAACACAAACGTTCAGCATTGAGGTTAATATTATCGTACCGCTGAGGTTCACGATTTCACGATGACGGACCTTTGTCACCGGATCTCCGGTACAGAGATCAATCAGACGATCAGAACCGGAGTTAACAATTTTTTACCGATGAGGTTTATAGTTACATGTTACGTGGTTACGGGTTGTTAATATTAATTTGTTAGCTAATATATAACTCACACATAATTAAATTTTTTTGTTTCTGTTGATTCATTTGTCACTGACCAGAGTCTCAAGGAACATCCAGACTTATGTCTTCTTTCTTATACAGAAAGTCTGCTGCGCTGCCAAGGGCTGCTCCGCTGCCTTTACTGATCCCCTGGGCCATGATCTATGCCGGTCCCTTGCACATTGCGCCATATCCTTCTCTCGGGAACCGGGACAAGCCCCCTACATGGTATGGTTCCCGGAGTCATGCACGCTCTGCAATGAGCTGTCATCCCTACTCCTGAGCGAAGATGTAAGTTGATTCTAGTTTGTTCCTGTTAATATCCTTTGCGATGAATTAATTGGTCTTTATATATTTACATCGATTATTGCTTCATCACTAATCCCCTCACCTCTTTCAGGCTGATGATGAATCTCTCCGGGAGGCAAGAGCTACTCTCCGTCCGTAGGTGTCAGGTTTTGGGAGGAATGCGCCGTCTGGCGCACCCTATCTCCTTGATGGAGACATGGCTTCTCGCCTATTCCCGGGCTCTACTACTGCAGCAGTTCCACCGGAGACAGCGACCCCATTAATCGAGGCGGTTAGAGCAACCATTCTAATGGAGGAAGAGGTTTTATTGACGGAGGACGCGTCCTTTCTAGATCTGGACGACAAACCCATGGATGAGCAGGTAGGTGGTGACGAGTTGGTGGACCCCCTTTCATCCCTCACTCCTTCCTCTACTGCTCCCTTTCACGGTTTCTCCTCGAGATCCCTCCGTTCCTGTACGACCCAAGGTGAAGCCACTACGTACCTTTAAGCCTTCAGATTTGCCATTATCAGTGTCACCGGCCTGGGGACCCTCAAAGGATCCTGATGTTCATATTACTTTACCTAAAACCGTGACTACTAAAAAGACGAAGTCCGCTAAGTCCAGGGCTTTGTCAGCGGATTGGGCTCAGGAGCCCGCCTTATCCGCCACCATGGTCAGGGATATTGTGAAAGAGCAGATACAACAGCATCTACAACAACATTCTAGGACAAACCAAGGAGCTATGACGGAGCTCAAAGATATGGTGGCGAATCTGATCCGTTCAGGAACTCAGATGCCTCCTCATTCAGCCCCAGACGTATCGAAGTTACCCCCCTTCGATAAAAACAACCCTTGGAGGTTTGCCTTACATGCTCCATATATAGATGGTGCCATAACTCTAGAGGGCATAGGTACCCGCCCTCTAGAGGACCTAGAATTTTACCCTCCAGGACTAGAATTCCCATTCAACGGCATCATCCGATTGAAAGAACATGCCTTGGTTAGGTTAGACAAGGTACCGAAGGAAACGGTAATATTTCCTACAGAGCAGGCCCAAGCTCTTTGGGCCAGGACGTTGTTGGACTGGGGGTGCACTAATTCCAAGCTCACCCTACACAAAGGAGCCTACACCATATTTACAGCTTCTCCCGTTATTACCTTGCCTATTACAGATAAAGTGGCAGGTCTTACTTTTCAAGCTATCAAAGGTGGTTCTGCCATGCCGGCTCTTAAAGAGACGGACCCCACCTCCATGCTCATCCCGAGTACCGTTACTATCTGGGATGATGCCCCCTCTACTTTCAAAGTAGGGAAGTTAGACCCAGACTGCGCCTCTAATCTGTTTTCCAAGAAGCTTCCCAAATTACCGGAAATCTTCACAAGACTGAGTTTGAGGCACGGAATAGGTTAGCTAGGTCTCTCCACTCCATTACCTCCATGGGGTCTCTAGCCTCGCTTTATCCGACTGAGACCTTGTTCCGGGTATTCACAAAGAACTTGTCTCTGTCCTTCCAAATCAACCTACAAGAGTTTTGTTCGGCTCGGGTTAGTTGCAGGAAACACGTTCTATCTGAGGCCTCGATCAGGCATGAACCGAACAGACCGATAGCTTCCCCCTGCTGGGATAAAAACCTTTTTCCTCAGGAGGAGGTGAACAAGGTTCTACAAGACGCTGCGAGAGCAAACCAAAATTTGCATGCGAGGTGGGGCCTCACTGCCAAAAGGAAGGTTGAAGCTCAAAAGCAAACCTTCTTCAGGAAGAAACAGAGATTTGCCCCTTACAAGATGAGCCGAGGTCACTACCATCAATCGTCTGTTACCCACTCGTCATCACAGTCTCCCGCTGCTTCGTTGACTCTACAACCGAATCACCCTCAACAAGGTGGTCTACCTCACTGCTCCCCCAGGTACCCAACCCAACCCCGTTTGGATGCCCTCACCCGCATACAACCCTAGCTACGAACCCTCAGGTCCCTTTCGTGAACACCAAAGAGGTAGCTACAGGGGTAGAGGACATTTCCGTCAACGAGGCAGACCTAGGACAAGGGGTGCTCGAGGAGGGAAAGGACCTAGATTCACTCCCTCGCAATGATATAGTCCCGGTAGGGGGGAGACTTTACCACTTTCGAGACCATTGGACCTTCAGTCCGTGGGCTCACAGCATAGTCTCCAAAGGTTTGGGGTGGAAATGGTCACAAGGTTCTCCTCCTCCACCGGTGGCCTTCTTCCAGAAACCCACTACCATACTGAGAGAGTACACCACAGAGTTACTAAAGAAAAAAGCAATCGGTTCCTCTTCAATTCCCACCTCCACAAGTGACAATTCATACAGACGCGTCTCTGAGTGCATGGGCGGGTTACTACGAACATCAGATGTTTCAGGGCTCTTGGTCACCCGCCATGAAACAGTCCCATATCAATGTTCTCGAAGCCATGGCAGTGTTCTGGACCCTGAAGAGATTCTCTCCTCCGAGGTCGACCCACATCAGAGTAGTGTCACACAGCACAGCCGTAGTACACTGCATCAACAGAGGAGGATCCAAGTCACCCAACCTGAATCAGATCCTGGTCACTATCTTCGCCTTGGCAACAGAAAAAAACTGGTTCCTGTCAGCAACTCACCTAGCGGGAGTCCAGAATGTGATAGACTCACTATCCAGGACGAAACCACTGGAATCAGAATGGTCTCTGGACATAATTTCATTCCGGTGGATACTCAAACTGGTTCCGGGCCTCCAAGTAGATCTATTCGCAACTCAGATGAATCACAAACTTCCGTGTAATGTGACACCAAACATGGACCCTCAGGCTTATGCCATAGACGCATTAACCCTGGATTGGAACCATTGGAGGAAGATTTACCTATTTCCACCAGTGAATCTTCTAATGAAAGTATTGCACAAACTATGCTCCTTCCGGGGGGCAGTGGCTTTAGTAGCACCTCACTGGCCAAAGAGCAGTTGGTTTCCTCTCCTCCTCGAGTTGAAACTCCAACCCTTTCGGATTCCATTCCCCAAACTGACCCAAGTAATCCAAACACAGACTCTCAGATTCCTCAAGGATAGCCAAAACCCTAACTTTGTGGATTTCATGAAGTTTGCAGCTCGTAAAGATGCAAACATTGATCCGGAAAACATTCTCTTCATCGAAGCGGACAAAAGGGACTCGACAATTCGTCAATATGATTCGGCTGTTAAGAAATTAGCAGATTTCCTAATGAATTCAGACCATACTCGTATGACTCCGAATTTAGCCATCTCGTTTTTTAGGTTCCTATTTGACAAGGGCCTGGCAGCTAGCACTATAACACCATCAAGTCAGCTTTGAAGAAGATCTTCCTTGTTGGGTTTAACATTAACCTGGCAGATTCCTATTTCTCATCTATTCCAAAAGCGTGTGCTAGGCTTCGACCTTAGGATCGGCCACAAAAAGTCTCTTGGTCTCTGAACGATGTCCTCAAACTTGCGTCAGACATGGACAATGAGACCTGCTCTTATATCACTCTGCTTAGGAAGACTATTTCTAACAGCTATGGCCTCAGGTGCTAGATTCTCAGAACTAGCAGCTCTCTCACATAACCCGGAAAACATAGATTTCCTCCCTTCAGGCGAAGTACTGCTTTCTCCAGACAGAGCTTTCCTAGCTAAAAATGAGGACCCGCAAAATAGGTGGTCCCCTCGGAAGATTATCTCTCTTCCCCAGGATCCTTCGCTATGTCCAGTCACTACTCTCAGGACCTTTTTAGCTAGATCTGCCACCCGCTCGTCTGGCCCCTTATTTATCAGGGAACAAGGGGGTACTATGACCATTCAAGGTATTAGACAACAAATCCTCTACTTCATTAAACATGCTAACCCAGAATCATTTCCCCATGCTCATGATATACGGTCAATAGCTACATCCATCAATTACTTCCAGAACATGGACTTTGATGACCTTAAAAAATATACGAGTTGGAAATCTCCTATGGTTTTCAAACGCCACTATCTAAAGAACTTACAGGCCCTTAAATACCCTACGGTTGCAGCGGGGAGTCTTATCTCTTCCCCTTAATCTCTGATTATTCCTTTATTCCATCTCTTCTCTCCTCCCTCCAACCCGCCACTCACACCACGTCGCCACTCTCCTGGGTGGTTCGTTAGCCCTAAGTTATTTACCATGTTTAATTCCTATGATTTAACTGTTATTGTATTTACCATTCCTTTAATGTTTAGATATGCTTAGGCATGTAAGATTGATACCTTTTGCGACTGGACACTCGGATGATTCCTTGTCTTCATACTTATTTTAGCCTTACGTCCCCTATGTCTTTTGGCTAGTTTGTAATTTTATGTTTACTTACAGTATTATATTATTGGCTTACATGGTGTTTGTATTCTCCTTATTATGTTATTATTGTATTGGGCTTGGAAGGCATTCTCTACTACATTTTCACCGGCTGTCACAGGTCGCCCCAGAAAAGGGATTTTGGGGAAGGAAAAATCTATTTCTGGGAAGAGACCTGTGAAGCCCGGTGAAACCCTTCCCAGTTGTTTTGTACGGACCCACCCCCTTTTTTCCTTGCCAAGCCATATGTGCTTGCAGAAGGATGACCTGGAGGGCGCGCGTAGTAGGTGTCGGTGGGGTAGTCCAACTGTGTTCTCTAGGGCCTGTCACGGCCCTCCCCTTTGATGAAGGGATTATCTAAATGGAAGACAGCCTGTGAATAGTGGTTTTCACACGCCCCTGTTGTATACACGACACCCACAAGGTGATCGCGCGAGGGTAGTAACCTCTGCATTCCATGCTTTTATCTTTCTCTAGTATATTTGGAAGATTTATATTAGAAAAGTGTAAAGAAGGACACTTTCACCGGGCGTCACAGGTCTCTTCCCAGAAATAGATTTTTCCTTCATCAAAATCCCTTATATAAATATGAAGCAACAGAAGAAAACTAAAACCTTGGGGGTAAAATGTTATTTTCCTTAGTAAAATAAATTTTTGAATATACTTACCCGATGATCATGTAGCTGTCAACTCTGTTGCCCGACAGAAAAATCTAAGGTCGGGATACGCCAGCGATCGCTATACAGGTGGGGGTGTACATCAACAGCGCCATCTGTCGAGCAGGTACTCAAGTACTTCTTGTCAACAAGAACTCAATTTTCTCCTCGGTCCACTGGTTCTCTATGGGGAGGAAGGGAGGGTCCTTAAATTCATGATCATCGGGTAAGTATATTCAAAAATTTATTTTACTAAGGAAAATAACATTTTTCAATATTAATCTTACCCGATGATCATGTAGCTGATTCACACCCAGGGGGGTGGGTGGAGACCAGCATACATGTTAACATTAGAAGCTAAGTATCCCGTATTTCATTTTAGCAGTTATTCAAAATAACAAACATAAAATAAATAAGTACCTGGTAAGGAAGTCGACTTGAACCATTACTCTGCCTTTTTAAGTACGTCTTCCTTACTGAGCCTAGCGATCCTCTTAGGATGCTGAGCGACTCCTAGGTGCTGAAGTATGAAGGGCTGCAACCCATACTAAAGGACCTCATCACAACCTCTAATCTAGGCGCTTCTCAAGAAAGAATTTGACCACCCGCCAAATCAACCAGGATGCGGAAGGCTTCTTAGCCTTCCGTACAACCCAAAAAAACAACAATAAAAAGCATTTCAAGAGAAAGATTAAAAAAGGTTATGGGATTATGGGAATGTAGTGGTTGAGCCCTCACCTACAACTGCACTCGCTGCTACGAATGGTCCCAGGGTGTAGCAGTTCTCGTAAAGAGACTGGACATCTTTGAGGTAAAATGATGCGAACACTGACTTGCTTCTCCAATAGGTTGCATCCATAACACTCTGCAGAGAACGGTTCTGTTTGAAGGCCACTGAAGTAGCGACAGCTCTAACTTCACGTGTCCTTACCTTCAGCAAAGCAAGGTCTTCTTCCTTCAGATGAGAATGGGCCTCTCTAATCAAAAGCCTGATGTAATAAGAAACTGCGTTCTTAGACATCGGTAAAGCAGGTTTCTTGATAGAACACCATAAAGCTTCTGATTGTCCTCGTAATGGCTTTGTACGTCTTAAATAGTACTTAAGAGCTCTTACTGGGCAAAGTACTCTCTCTAGTTCGTTCCCAACCAAGTTGGACAGGCTTGGGATCTCGAACGACTTGGGCCAAGGACGAGAAGGAAGCTCGTTTTTAGCTAAAAAACCAAGCTGCAAGGAACACGTAGCCGTTTCAGATGTAAAACCTATGTTCCTGCTGAAGGCGTGAATCTCACTGACTCTTTTAGCTGTTGCTAAGCAAACTAGGAAAAGAGTCTTCAATGTGAGATCCTTAAAAGAGGCTGATTGAAGCGGTTCGAACCTTGCTGACATCAGGAACCTTAAAACCACGTCTAGGTTCCAGCCTGGTGTGGCCAACCGACGCTCCTTTGAGGTCTCAAAAGACCTAAGGAGGTCCTGTAGATCTTTGTTGGTGGAAAGATCTAAGCCTCTGTGGCGGAAGACCGCTGCCAACATGCTTCTGTAACCTTTGATCGTAGGAGCTGATAGGGATCTTACATTCCTTAGATGTAAAAGGAAGTCAGCTATCTGCGTTACAGAGGTACTGGTTGAGGAAACTGCATTCGCCTTGCACCAGCTTCGGAAGACTTCCCATTTTGACTGGTAGACCTTGAGAGTGGATGTCCTCCTTGCTCTGGCAATCGCTCTGGCTGCCTCCTTCGAAAAGCCTCTAGCTCTTGAGAGTCTTTCGATAGTCTGAAGGCAGTCAGACGAAGAGCGTGGAGGCTTGGGTGTACCTTCTTTACGTGCGGCTGACGCAGAAGGTCCACTCTTAGAGGAAGAGTCCTGGGAACGTCCACTAGCCATTGCAGTACCTCGGTGAACCATTCTCTCGCGGGCCAGAGGGGAGCAACCAACGTCAACCGTGTCCCTTCGTGAGAGGCGAACTTCTGTAGTACCCTGTTGACAATCTTTAACGGAGGGAACGCATACAGGTCTAGATGGGACCAATCCAGAAGAAAGGCATCCACGTGAACTGCTGCTGGGTCTGGAATCGGTGAACAATACATCGGGAGCCTCTTGGTCATCGAGGTAGCGAATAGATCTATGGTGGGCTGGCCCCACAGGGCCCATAGTCTGCTGCAAACATTCTTGTGAAGGATCCACTCTGTGGGGATGACTTGACCCTTCCGGCTGAGGCGATCTGCCATGACATTCATGTCGCCCTGAATGAACCTCGTTACCAGCGAAATCTTTTGATCTTTTGACCAAGTGAGGAGGTCCCTTGCGATCTCGAACAACTTCCTCGAATGAGTCCCTCCTTGCTTGGAGATGTACGCCAAGGCTGTGGTGTTGTCGGAGTTCACCTCCACCACCTTGCTTAGATGGAGGGACTTAAGTTTATCAAGGCCAGATGAACTGGCAGTTGATGTGAAGTGTTCTTTGCTCCTGATTCCACGTGCCCGAGCATTCCTGTCCGTCCAGTGTCGCACCCCAGCCCGTGTCCGATGCGTCCGAGAAGAGACGGTGGTTGGGGGTCTGAACAGCCAATGGAAGACCTTCCTTGAGAAGAATGCTGTTCTTCCACCACGTCAGTGAAGACCTCATCTCTTCGGAAATGGGCACTGAGACCGCTTCTAGCGTCAGGTCCCTTCTCCAGTGAGCAGCTAGATGAAACTGAAGGGGGCGGAGGTGGAGTCTGCCTAACTCGATGTACTGGGCCAGCGATGAAAGTGTCCCTGTTAGACTCATCCACTGCCTGACTGAACATCGGTTCCTTCTCAGCATGCTCTGGATGCATTCTAGGGCTTGACTGATCCTGGGGGCCGACGGAAAAGCCCGAAAAGCTCGACTCTGAATCTCCATACCTAGATAGACAATGGTTTGAGATGGGACGAGCTGGGACTTCTCTATATTGACCAGGAGACCCAATTCCTTGGTCAGATCCATAGTCCATCTGATATTCTCCAGACAGCGACGACTTGACGAAGCTCTTAAAAGCCAGTCGTCCAAATAGAGGGAGGCTCTGATGTCTGCCAAGTGAAGGAATTTGGCAACATTCCTCATCAGTTTCGTAAACACAAGAGGTGCCGTGCTTAGGCCAAAGCACAGGGCTTGGAACTGGTACACGACCTTTCCAAAGACGAACCTTAGGAAAGGTTGGGAGTCTGGATGGACGGGAACATGAAAGTACGCGTCTTTCAGATCCAACGAGACCATCCAGTCTTCCTTCCTGACCGCTGCTAGGACCGACTTCGTAGTCTCCATTGTGAACGTCTGCTTGGTGACAAAAGCGTTGAGAGCACTGACGTCCAGCACCAGTCTCCAACCTCCTGTCTTCTTCGCTACCAGGAAGAGACGGTTGTAGAAGCCCGGGGATTGATGGTCCCGGACTATGACTACCGCTCCCTTTTGTAGCAAGAGCGACACCTCTTGTTGCAACGCTAGCCTCTTGTCCTTCTCCTTGTAGTTGGGAGAGAGGTTGATGGGAGAAGTTGCTAGAGGGGGACTGCGGCAGAACGGAATCCTGTACCCCTCCCTTAGCAACTTCACAGACTGAGCGTCTGCACCTCTGTTCTCCCAAGCCTGCCAGAAGTTCTTGAGCCTGGCTCCCACTGCTGTCTGGAGAGGTAGGCAGTCAGATTCTGCCTTTTGAGGACTTGGAACCCTTCTTCGATTTGCCACGATGACTGTCGGCACGGGTACCTCCTCTGCTGGAGGTTCTGCCACGAAAGGGCGGGATGAACCTAGACGCTGGTGTGTCCATCCTAGGTCTAGGCACGGAAGGTAAAGCTTTGGCCTTACGTGCGGAGGACGCCACCAGGTCATGGGTGTCCTTCTGGATCAACGAGGCAGCCATCCCCTTGACCAGCTCTTCCGGAAAGAGACACTTGGAAAGCGGAGCAAACAACAACTCCGACTTCTGGCATGGAGTGATCCCAGCAGACAAGAAGGAGCAAAGATGGTCTCTCTTCTTAAGCACTCCCGACACGTACGAAGCCGCAAGCTCACCAGACCCATCCCGAATGGCCTTGTCCATGCTAGACATGATAAGCATGGCAGAGTCCTTATCAGAAGGGGAAGTCTTTCTGCTTAAAGCTCCCAAACACCAATCGAGGAAGTTGAAGATCTCAAAAGCACGAAAAACTCCCTTCAACAGATGATCCATGTCAGAAAAGGACCAGCAAATCTTAGATCGTCTCATAGCCAGCCTGCGGGGAGAGTCAACCAGACTTGAGAAGTCGCCCTGGGCAGAGGCAGGAACTCCCAAGCCGGGTTCCTCTCCCGTGGCATACCAGACGCTAGATTTGGAAGCAAGCTTGGTAGGCGGAAAGATGAAAGCAGTCTTTCCTAGCTGCTTCTTGGACTGCAACCACTCTCCCATAACCCTCAAAGCTCTCTTGGATGAGCGTGCGAGAACGAGTTTGGTGAAGGCAGGAGCTGCTGACTGCATGCCTAACGCAAACTCGGAGGGCGGAGAGCGAGGGGTTGCAGACACAAACTGTTCCGGATACAAGTCCCTGAACAGGGCAAGGACTTTCCTAAAGTCTAAGGAGGGAGGCGTAGACTTGGGTTCTTCTAAGTCGGAGTGCGGATCGTCCAAATGCGCAGCTTCATCGTCATCAGATACTCCATCATCCGAAAGCTGAGGAGGAAGTGGCAAAGGTGGAGCAGAAAGCTGAACGGCTGAATCCGGCAGCACGGGTGCATGCGTAGCTGCTGCGGATCCAACATCATGCCGCTGCTGGTCAGTCTGCGAGCTGGCAACAACAAAAGCGGAGTGCTGGTGCGTGGGAGGGACTGCCGTGGGTTGCGGAGCATGCCGCATTGCGTCAAAACACGGCAGCTCGACAGCACCTTCCCACTGCTGATGCGGAAGCTCACGCATGTCAACGGAGGGTGCAGCATGAACATGCGTCTGGCAGGGTCGACTGCGCATCGGTGGTGGAGCTCTCACAGGTGGAGTGTGGGAGCAGGCAGCCGCAGTATCTGCTGAGCGCACAACCGTGGCAGGTTGTAGGTTAACAGGTGCAGTGTCAACCTTCTCAGCACGATACTCCTGCATGAAGGAAGCAAGCTGAGACTGCATAGTCTGCAGCATGGACCACTTAGGGTCTACCGTGGTTGGTGCGGCAACAGACTGAGTAGTTGCCTGCTGCGGAACCACTCTACCTCTCTTGGGAGGTGTGCAGTCTTCGGAAGACTGCGGCGAGTCCGAACTGACCCAGTGGCTACACCTGGGCCGTTGGACTCGCTCGGAAGGGACCTTACGCTTGAGAGGTCGTGAGACCTTGGTCCAACGTTTCTTCCTCGAAACTTCTTCCACAGACGAGGAATAATAGGGCTCATTCGTCTGTTTGTGGATGGGACGATCTCTGACAGATACGTCCGCAACCACTGAGGGTACATCCGTACGCTGATCAAGGCCTGTCGAACCCTTTGGTCCTTCGACATTGCTTCTCCCCTGGGCTTGGGAGCTTGCAAGAGGTCCCGGACTGGGAGGACGACTGGCACGTACAGGAGTACCCTCATGCGCAACACTGACACTGACACTTTTCACTTCACTTGCACTCACTACACTTCCCACTGCACTTCGCGCTTTCAACTCTTTGACATCGGCCAAAAGTTGATTACGGTCATTAGCTAATGACTCCACTCTGTCACCAAGAGCCTGAATGGCACGCATCATGTCCGCCATGGAGGGTTGAGCACTAGTAGCAGGGTCGGGAGTCACCACTACAGGGGAAGGAGTAGGTTGAGGGGCATGGGGAGAGGAAAAATCAAAAGAGCGAGAAGAACTCCTCCTGATCCTATCCTTCTCTAGCCTACGTGCATTCTTTAGGAATTCGTTAAAATCGAATTCCGAAAGCCCAGCGCATTCCTCACATCGATCTTCTAATTGACAGGATTTACCCCTACAATTGGAACAAACGGTGTGAGGATCTATGGAGGCCTTCGGAAGACGCCTAGAACAAGCCCTAACACTACACTGCCTGTACTTAGGGACTTGAGAATGGTCAGACATCTTGAATTCCAGAAATAGTCAAGGGGGAAATCCAAAAACTAGCAAAGTTCATTAACAATTAATCCAAATCTAATCAAAAAGCTTGATAAGCTAATGATAAAGGTTCCTGAATAGCGAAGGCTAAAATCTAGAGCGAATACATCACCAAAATCGTGAAAAACAACTCCAGAAACAACAGCGTATCCAAGTAGGTCTTGCCGGTGGCACGAGAGGAAAAATTGAGTTCTTGTTGACAAGAAGTACTTGAGTACCTGCTCGACAGATGGCGCTGTTGATGTACACCCCCACCTGTATAGCGATCGCTGGCGTATCCCGACCTTAGATTTTTCTGTCGGGCAACAGAGTTGACAGCTACATGATCTTGGGTAAGATTAATATTGAAAAATATAAATTGAATATAGCATCTAACTGTAAAATTAAGAGCTAGAAAAAAAAATTAAAATAAATAAATAAATCAATTAATTAAAGATATAGAAAACGTTACTGTCAGCTGCAACAGAAGTAAATAAGTGGCTTCTAAACAGAAAGCAGCTGTGAGAAAAATGATAGTTGGAATCTAAAGATTACAAATATGACTGACAAGAAGAAAGAAACATGATAATAAAAGATCAATTTAATATAGTAGAAAATGTTATCACCACTAGTAGCAGGAGTAACATTATAACTGGTGCAGCAAGAAGAAGAATGCAGCATCTAAGATTGTAAAGCAAGTAGCAATGCCAGTAGCAGAATAAAGAATTTGAGCAAAGAAAGGTGACAAAAGTAGTTTCCAAGCCAGATTAGTTAAAAAGTGGAAAAATAAAATCAAAGTAAAGTAAATATTCAGTTAAAAGAAACTTACACAGTGAAACAACAGGATTGAGAATAACACTAAAAATAAATCAGTTGATATTATGGCTAATGAAAAGTTCATTTTGATTACTAATATGAATACCTTTACCTAATGTACCGAGTACTTCAACCTAATAAAAAGCGAATAGGGTTTAAGCCTTACCTGGTAATTTCCTTACACACATTCTACTCCTTCCTTACTGCATTATGAAGATGACAAGGTTTAATCCATTTATTTTCCACATCATAATATTTGATACTTTAACAGCTTTGTAACAAAATATCAATTCACTATTACTTCACAATGGACACTTAGTTATCCATAACCATAGTTTCTACAATTCCTTCAATCTGAAAAATTAAGCAAAATATTGAAATCTGTGACATGTTCTATACCTTTTTTCTACTTTAAAACCATTTGTTTCATCTTAAAATACTATTCATGTCTTTCAAGTATTAATTCCTTCCCGTTATTGGTCATTGGAATTGAATATGCATTTGGACACTTTAGTTTCTTAATTACCTAATATACTGTATCAGGAGAAGTACAGTAGTGTAAGCTGGGCTGCATAGGATAATCACTAAAATTTGCAGTCTATGCAATAATGAGAATTAATGTAATAATATTGCAAATAAAATAGCTATAGTCAATCTCACAATTTTTGTGTGTAGTTGTGGTTTACTGAAAAATGATATTTTGATTATAAAATAAATTTTTGAATATACTCACCCGGTGAATATATAGCTGCAACTCTGTTGCTCGACAGACAACTCTACGGAAAAACTCGCCAGCGATCGCTACACAGGTTGCGGGTGTGCCCAACAGCGCCATCTGTCGACCAGATACCCAGCTCTCATGTAAACAAAGACTCAATTTTCTCCTCGTCCCACTGTGTCTCTATTGGGGAGGAAGGGAGGGTCCTTTAATTTATATTCACCGGGTAAGTATATTAAAAAATTTATTTTATAATCAAAATATCATTCTTAAATATTTAACTTAGCCGGTGAATATATAGCTGATTCACACCCAGGATGGTGGGTAGAGACCAGTAATATATGTTTACACTTTTATGAGCTAAGAGTTTTTTATTTCATTTTAGAAGTTATCAAAATAACAAAAACAAAATAAATAGGTACCTGGTAAGGAAGTCGACTTGAACAATTACTCTGCCTTTTAAGTACGTCTTCCTTACGGAGCCTCGCGATCCTCTTAGGATGCTGATTGACCCCTAGGAGCTGAAGTATCAAGGGTTGCAACCCATACAACAGGACCTCATCAAACCCCTAATCTAGGCGCTCTCAAGAAATGACTTTGACCACCTGCCAAATCAACCAGGATGCGAAAGGCTTCTTAGCCTTCCGGACAACCCAAAAAACAACAATAAAAACATTTCAAGAGAAAGATTAAAAGGGTATGGAATTAGGGAATTGTAGTGGTTGAGCCCTCACCCACTACTGCACTCGCTGCTACGAATGGTCCCAGTGTGTAGCAGTCCTCGTAAAGAGACTGGACATCCTTTAGATAAAAAGACGCAAACACTGACTTGCTTCTCCAATAGGTTGCGTCCATTATACTTCGCAGAGATCTATTTTGCTTAAAGGCCACGGAAGTTGCGACAGCTCTAACTTCGTGCGTCCTCACCTTAAGCAATGCTTGGTCTTCCTCACTCAGATGTGAATGAGCTTCTCGTATTAACAGTCTGATAAAGTAGGATAAAGCATTCTTTGACATAGGCAAAGATGGTTTCTTAACTGAACACCATAAAGCTTCAGATTGGCCTCGTAAAGGTTTAGTGCGCTTTAAATAGAACTTAAGAGCTCTCACAGGGCATAAGACTCTTTCTAGTTCATTGCCTACAATCTTCGATAAGCTGGGAATATCGAACGATTTAGGCCAAGGTCGAGAAGGCAGCTCATTTTTGGCTAGAAAACCAAGTTGTAGCGAACATGTGGCTTTTTCTGACGAAAATCCGATGTTCTTGCTGAAGGCATGAATCTCACTGACTCTTTTAGCTGAGGCTAAGCATACCAGGAAAAGTGTCTTTAAAGTAAGATCTTTCAGGGAGGCTGATTGTAGCGGCTCAAACTTGTCTGACATGAGGAATCCTAGTACCACGTCTAAATTCCAACCAGGTGTAACCAAACGACGCTCCTTAGTGGTCTCAAAAGACTTAAGGAGGTCCTGAAGATCTTTATTGTTGGAAAGATCTAAGCCTCTATGCCGGAAGACCGATGCCAACATGCTTCTGTAGCCCTTGATAGTGGGAGCTGAAAGGGATCGTCCTTTTCTTAGGTATAAGAGAAAGTCAGCTATTTGAGCTACAGAGGTACTGGTCGAGTATACAGAGACTGACTTGCACCAGTCTCGGAAGACTTCCCACTTCGATTGGTAGACTCTAAGGGTGGATGCTCTCCTTGCTCTAGCAATCGCACTGGCTGCCTCCTTCGAAAAGCCTCTAGCTCTCGAGAGTCTTTCGATAGTCTGAAGGCAGTCAGACGAAGAGCGAGGAGGCTTTGGTGTACCTTCTTTACGTGTAGCTGACGTAGAAGGTCCACCCTTAGAGGAAGACTTCTGGGAACGTCTACTAGCCATCGAAGTACCTCGGTGAACCATTCTCTCGCGGGCCAGAGGGGAGCAACTAGCGTCAACCTTGTCCCTTCGTGAGAGGCAAACTTCTGCAGTACCTTGTTGACAATCTTGAACGGTGGGAATGCGTAGAGATCTAGATGTGACCAATCTAGGAGAAAGGCATCTATATGTATTGCTGCTGGGTCCGGGACTGGTGAGCAATAGATTGGGAGCCTCTTGGTCAGCGAGGTTGCAAAGAGATCTATGGTTGGTTGGCCCCAAGTGGCCCAAAGTCTCTTGCATACATCCTTGTGGAGGGTCCATTCTGTTGGAATTACTTGCCCTTTCCGACTGAGACAATCTGCCATGACATTCAAGTTGCCTTGGATGAACCTCGTTACTAGTGATATGTCTTGACCTTTTGACCAGATGAGCAGGTCCCTTGCGATCTCGTACAACGTCAGTGAGTGGGTCCCTCCTTGATTGGAGATGTACGCCAAGGCAGTGGTGTTGTCCGAGTTCACTTCCACCACTTTGCCTCGAAGGAGAGACCTGAAGCTTTTCAAGGCCAGATGTACTGCCAGCAGCTCCTTGCAGTTGATATGCATGATCCTCTGACTCGAGTTCCACAGTCCTGAACATTCCCGACCGTCTAATGTCGCGCCCCAGCCCACGTCCGATGCGTCCGAGAAGAGAACGTGGTTGGGAGTCTGAACAGCCAGGGGAAGACCCTCTCTTAGGTTGATACTGTCCTTCCACCAAGTCAGACAAGACTTCATCTTTTCGGAAATGGGGATCGAGACCGCTTCTAGCGTCTTGTCCTTTTTCCAGTGAAAAGCTAGATGGTATTGAAGCGGACGGAGGTGTAGTCTTCCTAATGACACAAATTATTCCAGGGATGATAGCGTCCCTACCAGACTCATCCACAGCCTGACTGAGCAGCGTTCCTTCTTCAGCATGTTCTGGATGCATAACTGGGCTTGACTTATTCTGGGGGCCGACGGAAAAGCCCGAAAAGCTAGACAGTGAATCTCCATCCCTAAATACACAATAGTTTGGGATGGGACCAGTTGTGACTTTTCCATATTGACAAGGAGACCCAATTCCTTGATCAGATCTAGAGTCCACTTTAGATCCTTCAGACAGCGACGACTGGAAGAGGCTCTGAGAAGCCAGTCGTCCAAATAAAGGGAGGCTCGGATGTCCGATAAATGGAGGAATTTGGCTACATTCCTCATCAGCCTCGTAAACACGAGAGGAGCTGTGCTTAGGCCAAAGCACAGGGCCCGAAACTGGTAGACCACCTTTTCGAAAACGAATCTCGAAACTAGAATATAGTACTTCACCAATTAGATGTGAAAAACTCCAGTTTAGCAACAGCGAGTAAAGTACGTCTTGTCGACACCTCGACAGAGAGAAAATAGAGTCTTTGTTTACATGAGAGCTGGGTATCTGGTCGACAGATGGCGCTGTTGGGCACACCCGCAACCTGTGTAGCGATCGCTGGCGAGTTTTTCCGTAGAGTTGTCTGTCGAGCAACTGAGTTGCAGCTATATATTCACCGGCTAAGTTAAATATTTAAAATTATAAGAAAATTAATACCATCCAGACAACTTTAATAAAAAATTAATATAATTTAATAATCTTACTTATTATTTACTTAAAATTTCTATCATCCAGTAAACTAAAATAAAATAACAGTGAAGCCCTAACATATTTATAAAATTTCTCCATTTAATTGAAAGAAATTTTATTTATTTTATTTAACAATTACCAAGAGAGAAAATTCATAGTGGAAGAAGTTATAAAAAAATATGGAGGGTAATGAAGTCAAGAGCTCTACTAATATTGAGGGTAGAACTGCACCGAGAGGATCAACAATGAAGTAAGGATGATAAGATGATGGGAAATATTAGATACGGTCATATGCTTCGTGAATTTTAGCCACAGGGCTATTAATACATACATACATATACCAAGGCACTTCCCCCAATTTTGGGGGGTAGCCGACATCAACAAATGAAACAAAAACAAAAAGGGGACCTCTACTCTTTACAAGATATTAATTGGCTAAGGCGAACACTACTACAAGTTACAGTTAATAGATAACTTATGAGCAGTACGTACAAAGTGAACAATGCAAATTAATAGCCCTATGGTAATGATTAAGGAAGCATGTGTGACAGTACCCAATATTTCCTTAAAGGTATTTGTACTTATCAAATGTGACAAACAAGAGCAACTTGTAAAATCAAGTACTTCTTTTTATTCATATAAACCTTTTGATAAGCTTTTACGTTTAAATTGATTAAAATATTCATGGTGGTTGTAAAGTTCATTTTATTGGTGGTGAGACCAACTGGCACATAGCTAGTGCATTTCACCAAACACTTCTTTGGTTCTTCAAACTATTAATGTTTCACTCTTTATGAAATGGTCATTACCCTTCAAATATTCATTAACTGATAATTCATAAGCTATGTCCCTAGAGTAGGCGTTGTGACAGCTACGTCAACTGGTAGTGGTAACGGAATGTCCTCTTCTGGGACAGAATTTCTGGTGCCTTGATAATGCCGGGGGCAAGATTCTGTTTGATAGTTGGGCTCAAAGAGAATTACTCCTGCCGAAGACCCGAATGTCAATGCTGTCTATTGCCTCATTGGCCATTTCTGACCAGGGGAGTTCCCGAACAAGCCTCAAACCTTGTGAGGATCCATACAGATGATCTATAGAACCCTTGAGCTAATTTACTGAAGCACTCATTGCCTCTTCTAAGACATGAACCTGTCTTATGAGAGCCTGCACCTTAAAGAAAGTGAATTCAGTCTCCGGATATTCTATCTTCACTGGGGGTGGACCTGGATCAGGTACCATAGGGTCAATAGTATCTATTGAATACTCACTCCTCAGTGGTGCAGAGTTACCTCGTTCTGCAGGATGTTCTTCGGCATTTCTGTCTGGTTCAAAATCTGTGCCTAGTTGGTAATCCAAAAAAATCAATGAGACTGGATTGTCCCTTACAGCCTTTGAGGTGCCCTTTGCTCCCCTTATCACCTCAACCAAAGAGGAATCTAATACCTGTCCTCTCTAGTCTTGAGGACAATTCATTTCCTTTAAAGGGGGAACTAGCTCATGGTGAACTTAACCTCATGTGTCAACTTCTTGGCTTGTGTGAGCTCTCCAGAGGAGGGGTGGACAAAGTGGACCTTATGTGTGCAATAGAGCTTGTGCTCAAAGTGATCAATTGTAAGTAAAATTTCACACTTCACCTTTTTCGTTGACCTGCGCTCTAGGAATCTTCTCCTGAGGATCACATGGCAAGAGGCAAGTGTGCTCAAACTAAAGAGTATTAAGTGCGACCCGAACAGCGAATAAATATTACATGTGAAAGGAAGACTTTCTCGATATGTAAACATCCGTTACCTAAAGGACATGCATGCGAGCAAACTGAGGAGTGCACACAGAGAGTCGAGCCATCTCTCAAGAGTATTTTTTAGCCAGAGATTGCTGGCAACAGTTAATTCCACTCTAGGAGAGTGTTTTCTAGCTAGAGAGAGTGTACGAACAGTAGCCTGCATGCGAAGGGCTGAACACATCACATGATGATGACGGCATGCATTAAGAAGGGCACGAATAATGGGAATCCTTCCTTGTAGAATGATCTTCCTAATCGGGTAGTTGAATCAGTAGAACTTCCAAAGTTCAAAGTTTCAGTAAATGTTTTATGTTGAACAGGCTGAGACAAGTCTTTTTATAGTTTATTTATGACAGATCGGTTTTGACGTTGTTACTGTTTTTAGAATGATTTATTGTTAATATGTTCTCATCATTTATTTTCTTATTTCCTTTCCTCACTGGGCTATTTTTCCCTGTTGGAGCTCTTGGGCTTGTAGCATCTTGCTTTTCCAACTAGGGTTGTAGCTTGGATAATAATAATAATAATAATAATAATAATAATAATAATAATAATAATAATAATAATATTAAAGTAACATACTGTATTTGCAACCTAGAATTCTTGGGCAGGACCACATACCAGCATGTGGTTTCTCCATTTTCACAGTTCCATTTAAACTTGCAAATAGAAAAAAGAAAAAGCATAAATATAGCTCAATTTGTTACACCAAAAGTGCATCTGTACTACTCAGCGGCTGAATCAAAGTGGCTACTCAGTAGGATGGTAGGAGGCGGGGCTTCCCCACCAGTAACTACAGACACCATTATAAATTTTATTAGCAATTTCAGGTACCAGCTTCATTGAAATCATACTCTTATTAAAGAAATCTAGTTTGAATTTGTGAAGAAACAAATCAGAAATATAGTTTGTTTGAATGCATCTGCAAATATTTTGCCCTTTAAAATAGGGATATGACTTCAGCAACGCTGGGAAGGTTATTTAATCGTTAAAAAGATAAGTGGTTCAAGTGGTAAGTCCCACCCACCTGCTTGTCCCAGCATACCTGTTTTTTTGTCTTTAGCTGCAATGAATACAGATGTACTATCATGATGCTTTTTCGGCTGTTGGATCTTTACTTATTTTACTATGTGGAGTGGCAAGTATTTTTTTAGTGCGCTCTCGCTTGTGATAATGGAACCGCATCCAAAAGTATGCAAGTGATAAAGGGAATTTTGTTCCTATGATAAAAATCTTATCCCAAAGTGTTATGCACCTGCTTTTGTGAGGGAATGACTGACTGTAAGCAACCATCATCTTCCCTTAGTCTTTTGTTCTCGCACCTCAGATCAGAAAGACTGTGAACTCCAAGTCTAACTTTGTGGTAGTTTTACTTCCTTAGGAGGGAGTTACTTACATTTGTTAAATGACCTGATCATTTTGGACATATGGGAACTCTTGTGGTAAATCCACAGCCCTCAACAGAATTACTTACATTTGTTAGATGACCTGATCATTTTGGACATATGGGAGCTCTTGTGGTAAATCCACAGCCCTCAACAGAATTATTTACATTTGTTAGATGACCTGATCATTTTGGACATATGGGAGCTCTTGTGGTAAATCCACAGCCCTCAACAGAAATACTTACATTTGTTAGATGACCTGATCATTTTGGACATATGGGAGCTCTTGTGGTAAATCCACAGCCCTCAACAGAATTACTCAAATCAGACAGCGTATTTCTCATCCCTGCATGCTTGATAATGAATATTATTCAACTGGCGGGCAAACCTGGCATCGACATTGTTCGCTAGGTGGTTACCTCTGTGTAGTGCAATGTCAATGAGTGTTCCCAGTGCAGCCCTTGTAACAAAATTCCAGTGAAGTGATTTGTGTTGCAGTAGAAGAAGCTCTTGTAGGTTCCTCCATTGAGGCAGGACAATCATTATTGGTTTCCCAAACTATGACTTCTCTGTGACAGCACGAAAAAAACGGTTGGCAAACAAGAGAGGAAGTTTATTTTCTCTATTCCTCCTCTACCAACCTCTTCACACTTCTCATTTCTCTTTGTAGGACATTTCCTCCATAAGGAGAAGCTGAATAAGACAATTACTCGAGAAGGATTTTCGTAAACGTTCCTCAGGACTTAAAGCAATAGCTATCCTCATTCTGCAAGGAGTAACAGTACTCATTAGCTAACGGGTACTTTTGGGGTCAGTCAAGCAGAGGGTGAGCCGGTGTTTCAGTTACCATGGTTACATCGAGGTACTATTCATGTTACTACCCAAATCATCGGTCCGTAAATTTGGGGTCAGTTAAGCACGAGACTGGGTGTAACAACCACTGGGGCTTCATCCTTAGCAGGTGAAAGTTACTACCCGGAATGATCTTCAGCACTGTTAGGTAGGTCAATAGGGTATTGTTCATGCTATAGTACCTCCTCATTCTGTTGCAGATTGTAGCCAACACCGAGCTGACTTTACGATTGGTACTTTCGGGATCAGTTAGCAACAGTAAGGAAGGCCTAACAGCTACTGATGTCCTCTCTTGAATCCCAACATTGTTTTTTCACCAAATGGTACCTTTGGGGTTGATCAGTGAGACAGTGACCACTATTTTTTAGACTCAAGTAGAGTTAAGATATGTTGGATAAATTGTAGATACAATGTCCAATTGTAACAACAAAGTAACTTTTCCTCAGCATGTTGCAGGGAAAAGTCAACCAAAGTAATTTATGAAGTACCTTCAACGAATTACATGCCAAATGATTTTAGTCAGAATAGAAAGTCTCTTGCTGGATAGATGTTGGAACGGTCTCTTTGGTGTGGTTGCATTTTTAATTTTGCTTTAAACCAAGACCTCTCTTGTAATGGCATTAATCTTTACTTTACATATTTCCTAAGCCCTCAATATCAATATTATAGAGAAAAGTGGATATATTAAAACCCAAGTGTAGAGCATTGGTGTAATTATTTAGAGGTAAGAAGCCAACTTAGATACTTAGGTCTGATAATTGTCTACTTGTGCTTACTTTCTAGTGACCATTTAGGGCACCAGACCTAACAGAACTTAGAAATTACATTCATCTAGATGGAAATACCTGGTATTCAATGTTACATATATAATAATCATCATCATCATCTCCTTTGCCTACTAACACAAAAGGCGTCTGTTAGATTTCACCAGTATTCTTCATCTTGAGCTTTTAAATCGATACTTCTCCATTCATCATCATCTACTTCATGCTTCATAGTCCTCAACCATGTAGGCCAATTCAAAATTTGCTGAACTAATCTCCCTTGGGGCGTGAAAAGAGCATGCCCAAATCATCTCTATCTAACCCTCACCATAATCTTATCCACATATGGCAATCACTTGAGTAATCTCAAGTTTTCATGAATAATAAGAGACTATTTCCCCCTCACAACTCTTAAACTTATATATTAACAGCCTATCCTAACCTTAATGTCTCAATTTGAGACTTGCCTGATCACTAAACATTGAAAAATGCTTATGCTTGTGGGTAGCTATTCATATTTACATATAGAATTCTTATGCTAATTACTTTAATAATTCTGACCTGTATTTGAGAAGATAGGGTATACTCGAATGGTATCATGTTGTACTGAACTAAATACAGTACAGGCATTTCCAAGTTGCTCTATGGGTCTTCTAAGGTTGGACACTTTAATAATTGAAATTGTCGTCACTGGGCTGCTGCTGGACGTTGCCTAAAATGTAAAATGCACAAACTTATCTTAAAACAAAATCTAAAAACAATGATATACAAATTTCCATCTAATATCTGGGATAATCTTCAATAACTTTAATGAGATCAGAGTGATCAATTGTCGGTCTCCTTATTTGAATTTTTCTTTTTAAAGGAGTCTCATGTTAATCCAAATATCTACTGTACTTCCTTTCCTACATGAATTACGGATAAGAATTACCTAGTACAAAGACCAAATATACGAGCAAGCATCCTATCTATTACATAATGGATGTTAACCCATCTAAAAAAAATGTACAACTCAAAACCTAATACTTACTGGAAAAAAATTGAGAAGATTCACCATATAAAAGAGGTCTCCCTGATTAGCTTAAGCAGATATCCCAGTAAATAATAGAGAAGTCTCTAGCACATAACTTAACTCAAATTAACCTTCTCCAAAGCAAATTAATGAATAATTTTATATTTGGCAACATAAACAAATAATATACAGTACCATGGAAAGCAGGGAGTGGGGACTCCTCCATGAATTCTTGTATGAAAATAATTTCAACTTTACTTCTACTCAAATTCTATTTCTGATTCACACATTAACAAAATGTTATTTTTATAATAAAACAAATTTTTGAATATACTTACCCGGTGATTATATAAGCTGCAACTCTGTTGCTCGACAGAAAACTCTACGTTAAAAATCCGCCAGCGATCGCTATACAGGTAGGGGGTGTACATCAACAGCGCCATCTGTCGGGCAGGTACTCAGTACTCAATGTAAACACAGAACTCAATTTTCTCCTCGGTCCACTGGGTCTCTATTGGGGAGGAAGGGAGGGTCCTTTAATATATAATCACCGGGTAAGTATATTCAAAAATTTATTTTATTATAAAAATAACATTTTTCAATATTAAACTTAGCCGGTGATTATATAAGCTGATTCACACCCAGGGGGTGGGTAGAGACCAGCAATAATTGTTTACATTATTATGAGCTAAGGATTTTTTATTTCATTTTAGCAGTTATTCAAAATAACAAACATAAAATAAATAAGTACCTGGTAAGGAAGTCGACTTGAAAAATTACTCTGCCTTTTAAAGTACGTCTTCCTTACGGAGCCTCGCGATCCTCTTAGGATGCTGAGCGACCCCTAGGAGCTGAAGTATCAAGGGTTGCAACCCATACAACAGGACCTCATCAAAACCTCTAATCTAGGCGCTTCTCAAGAAATGACTTTGACCACCCGCCAAATCAAGTAGGATGCGAAAGGCTTCTTAGCCTTCCGGACAACCCAAAAACAACAATAAAAACATTTCAAGAGAAAGATTAAAAAGGTTATGGAATTAGGAAATTGTAGTGGTTGAGCCCTCACCCACTATTGCACTCGTTGCTACGAATGGTCCCAGAGTGTAGCAGTTCTCGTAAAGAGACTGGACATTCTTAAGATAAAAAGACGCGAACACTGACTTGCTTTTCCAATAGGTTGCGTCGATTATACTTTGCAGAGATCTATTTTGTTTAAAGGCCACGGAAGTTGCGACAGCTCTAACTTCGTGTGTCCTCACCTTCAGCAAAGCTTGGTCTTCCTCATTCAGATGGGAATGAGCTTCTCGTATTAACAGTCTGATAAAATAGGATAAAGCATTCTTTGACATAGGCAAAGATGGTTTCTTAACTGAACACCATAAAGCTTCAGACGGGCCTCGTAAAGGTTTAGTTCGTTTTAAATAGAACTTAAGAGCTCTTACAGGGCATAAGACTCTTTCTAGTTCATTTCCAACCATACGATAAGTTTGGAATATCGAACGATATTGGCCAAGGCCGAGAAGGCAGCTCGTTTTGGCTAGAAAACCAAGTTGTAGAACATGCAGCCGTTTTGGATGAGAATCCGATGTTCTTGCTGAAGGCATGAATCTCACTGACTCTTTTAGCTGTGGCTAAGCATACCAGGAAAAGTGTCTTTAAGGTGAGATCTTTCAGGGAGGCTGATTGTAGCGGTTCGAACCTGTCTGACATAAGGAATCTTAGTACCACGTCTAAATTCCAACCAGGTGTAACCAAACGACGCTCCTTCGTGGTCTCAAAAGACTTAAGGAGGTCCTGTAGATCTTTATTGTTGGAAAGATCTAAGCCTCTGTGATGGAAGACTGATGCCAACATGCTTCTGTAACCCTTGATAGTGGGAGCTGAAAGAGATCGTTCTTTCCTCAGATATAAGAGGAAGTCAGCTATTTGAGTTACAGAGGTACTGGTTGAGGATACGGATACTGACTTGCACCAGTTTCGGAAGATTTCCCACTTCGATTGGTAGACTCTAAGGGTGGATGTTCTCCTTGCTCTAGCAATCGCTCTGGCTGCCTCCTTCGAAAAGCCTCTAGCTCTTGAGAGTCTTTCGATAGTCTGAAGGCAGTCAGACGAAGAGCGTGGAGGCCTTGGTGTACCTTCTTTACGTGTGGCTGACGTAGAAGGTCCACCCTTAGGGGAAGTGTTCTGGGAACGTCTACTAGCCATCGAAGTACCTCTGTGAACCATTCTCTCGCGGGCCAGAGGGGAGCAACTAGCGTCAACCTTGTCCCTTCGTGAGAGGCGAACTTCTGCAGTACCTTGTTGACAATCTTGAACGGAGGGAATGCATATAGATCTAGATGTGACCAATCTAGGAGAAAGGCATCTATATGAACTGCTGCTGGGTCCGGGATTGGAGAGCAAAATATTGGGAGCCTCTTGGTCATCGAGGTTGCGAAGAGATCTATGGTTGGCTGGCCCCAGGTGGCCCAAAGTCTCTTGCATACATCCTTGTGGAGGCTCCATTCTGTTGGAATTATTTGTCCCTTCCGACTGAGACCATCTGCCATGACATTCAAGTTGCCTTGGATGAACCTCGTTACTAGTGATATGTTTAGACCTTTTGACCAGGTGAGGAGGTCCCTTGCGATCTCGTACAACGTCAGAGAGTAGGTCCCTCCTTGCTTGGAGATGTACGCCAAAGCCGTGGTGTTGTCCAAGTTCACCTCCACCACTTTGCCTTGAAGGAGAGACCTGAAGCTTTTCCAGGCCAGACGTACTGCCAGTAGCTCCTTGCAGTTGAAATGCATTGTCCTTTGACTCGAGTTCCATATCCCCGAGCATTCCCGACCGTCTAATGTCGCACCCCAGCCTACGTCCGATGCGTCCGAGAAGAGAACATGGTTGGGAGTCTGAACAGCCAGGGGAAGACCCTCTCTTAGGTTGATATTGTCCTTTCACCAAGTCAGACAAGACTTTATCTTTTCGGAAACCGGGATCGAGACCGCTTCTAGCGTCTTGTCCTTTTTCCAGTGAAAAGCTAGATGGTATTGAAGAGGACGGAAGTGTAGTCTTCCTAGCGACACAAATTGATCCACGGATGACAGTGTCCCTACCAGACTCATCCACAGCCTGACTGAGCAGCGTTCCTTCTTCAGCATCTTCTGGATGGATAGCAGGGCTGGGGGCTGATCGTCTTGTTGTTCAGCAACGTCCTCATCAGAGGGTTCCTCATCCGAAACTGATGAGGAAACGGCAACGGAGTGGGCAACGTCTGGCTCGCTGAATCCGGTCGCACTGGTGGATGCGTGACGGAGCCGGACGCAATATCATGGAACTGCTGCACAGTCTGTGAACTGTCAACAACCATGAGTGCGCGAGGAAGCACAGCGTCAACCCGAGACTGTCTAGACCGTCTGGGTTGTGCAGTCAACACCCTACCGGGTTGCCGAGGTTGACGCACTGCGTCAAAACAAGTCACCTCTGCTGATTGTTGAACGTCCTGAACGTCAAAAACCACCTCCGAGCGTCGCTTAATGTCAACGTGCGGCTGGCAACCCACACTGGGTCGCATCGGTGGAGGAACAACCTCAACTGGCAGACGCGAGTAGGTTACCTCAGCGTCAACAGTTCTTCTCCGCATTTAAGTCCTCTATCAAGGACGCAAGCTTGGACTGCATGTCTTGCAGCAAAGCCCATTTAGGGTCTACGGGAGCAGGTGTGGCAACAGACGGGGTTAGCGACTGAGGCGGAACCGTTTACCATCCCTGAAAGCCTTGTTATGCGTGACATAATAGTACAGCAAAACTTCAAAGGCTCGACAACAGCTGTGAAGTTGACCTGTAAACAACTTGGAGCGTCTCCTGGCTAGGCGCCAGGGAGAGTCTACCAGAATTGAGAAGTCTATCTGGGCAGAGTCATGAACTCCCAAGCCGAGAACATCTCTCGTGTCATATCAGACTCTCGCTCTATAAACCAGTTTAAAAGAAGGGAAAGCAAAGGCTGTATCCCCCAAACTCCTCCTGGTGAAAAACCAGTCGCCTAGCCAACGTAACGCTCTCTAGGAGAGCGAGAGAGCACTAGCTTAAAAACAACGGCTTCAAAGTAGCTAGGTCTAGTGTAAGCTCTGACGTTTAGGCAAACGAGGAGCAGCAGTTACAAAAAGATCCGGATGAAGATCCTTAAAAAAATCATCATGATTTAATTAAAGTCCATAGGAGGCTAAGCAGCTTTAGGCTCCTCTCCATCTGACAGAATCCTCAAGGGAATATCAGTAGGAGGGAGAACAGCAACTTCCTCATCTACAGGAACCTTGTCAGATAAAAGCAGAGTCTCTCACTGGTGCATTAGTAGCGGACCAGAACGCAACGTCATGTAACTGCTCGACAGTCTGTGAACTGTCAACAACTGTACTGTCAACCACAACAGGTGCGTGAGGACGCACAGCGTCCACTCGAGACTGCTTTGACTTCCTAGACTGAGCAGTCAAAACAACTCTAGAATGCGGAGGTTGACGCACAGCGTCAAAACAAGTCAACTCCGATTGTTAGTGAACGTCTTGAACGTCAACAGAAGCATCAGCAAGTGGCCTAACGTCCAAATGCGGCTGAAAAACCACACGAGACCGCATCGAGTGTGGTTCTAAACAACCTGACTGACGTGACTAAGCTACGCCAACGTCAACAGTAAGCACAAAGGAACGTTAGGTTGGCTGAAAGCCAGGATATCGATGAGATAAACGGCTAGACTCAACGGACTAATCGGCAGAATAGTCTTCCATAAGGGAGGCAAGCATATACTGCATGTTTTGCCATACAACCCCTTAAGGATCAACGGAAATGGTTGTGGTAATAGACGAGGGTAACGTCTGTGACCGCAACACTTTGCCTACAAAAAAAAGACTCTCGGAGTCTGTGTTACGATTTTGTTAGGCGGCGAGCAGTTATCCGATGACTGCATAGGGTCAGAGCTGTCCTAATGGCTGTAACCAGGACGCTGGACCTGTCCTGAAAGGACTGACTTTCGCTTAAGGGCTCCGAAACCTTGTGACAGATTTCTTATGCGAAAAGCCTACGGATGGCGAGGAGAAACAACGTCTCTCTTGTCTTATGGTAGGGGAGATCTTGGTAAGATACACCCGATACCATAGAGGGAAAACGTCTGTTCGTTGGTCAAGGCCTCTCGAACCCATAAGTCGTTTGACATTACTTCTCCCCTGGGCTTGGGAGCTTGTAAGAGGTCCCGGACTAGGTGAACGACAGGCACGAACAGACGAACCCTCGGACGCAACACTGTAACACTTTGCGCCTCGGACGCAACACTAACACTTTGCGCATATCACTTTATCACTTCGATTTTCTGTTTTGCACTTATTTTTACCTGAAACACGCAATTCTACCCTTCATTAAAAGGTAGTAATTGCGAAATTAGTCGTATAATGCAAGCTCATAATACCAGCAAAAAACAGAAAACATATTTTAAGATAAAAAGAAAATCAGTGGCTGGGAAAGAGACTAAACACTAGTTCATAAAACTACGTTTTCAATCTCTCACCGCACATAGCCTGGGGACGAGAATAAAAACCTAAAAAAGTTTTATCCTTCCTCCCCGTACAGCGACTAGGGACGTGAGTAACACGAGAACAACGTTACCGCTTGAACGAAACGTTTTCTCTCCTCTCTCTCACTCCGTCTCTATCTCTCTCTCTTTTCTCTCTTGATTTCGCACCTAAGAGAAGAGCCCAATTATATATCGTCAAAAAAACATGTTATTTGACTAAAGGAAAAAACTGAAAGGTTTTTCAAATAAAAAGTTCATTTAAATTAGAATTTAAAACATTTAAGCTAAGAAAGAATGAACAAAACGTCAGAATCGATTTACTCTTACTGCAAAGTGAAACCGTGATACACTCTCTCTCTATCGTAACGATAGAGCCCATGTTGAACGTCCTGAACGTCAACAACTGCGTAGCATAAAAAACTAAACGTTAGTTCATCTTTGAAAACAGTACGAAGACTATCAAAGAAATTCTTTCATAAAAAATTACATTTAAAAAGTTTTAAATCCTTAGCTCTTTAAAAGCTAAAGACGATATAAAGGGCTCAACGTTGATTAACTTCGGTTTCCAAGTTAGGACCGCCTACTCTCAGGAAAGTTCTATATAAACAAAGCATTAAAAATTTATTTTTATATGTTTATAAAAAATGGAAAGTTAATCGAAGAGGCCTAATAAAGGCGGAGAGATATAAAATATATATAGCAAAATCTATAACGTGATAAGATAATTACTAAAAGCTTAAACACACTTCCGTCTAAGGGAAGGGTCGGCCATTTAAAAGTGAAAGAAAGTCCATACTCTCTTTGTCACCATAATTAAATCTATCCAAAACGAGTTCAAGTTTTAAGATGAAGATAAAACACCTGCATAGCGAAAGCTCAAAACTAGAATAGTGTACTTCACCAAATAGTTATGAAAACAAATCCAGTTAGCAACAGCGAATTAGTAGGTCTTGCTGGTAGCCCGACAGAGAGAAAATTGAGTTCTGTGTTTACATTGAGTACTGAGTACCTGCCCGACAGATGGCGCTGTTGATGTACACCCCCTACCTGTATAGCGATCGCTGGCGGATTTTTAACGTAGAGTTTTCTGTCGAGCAACAGAGTTGCAGCTTATATAATCACCGGCTAAGTTTAATATTGAAAAAAGAGGGTTAGTGGTAATCATTAGACCAAAGTAAATTAGTGGTCTCCTTGTGTCTACAGTACACAACTTGCTATGTTTGTGTTTAATATACCTGCTTTTCTAAATAAAATTTAAACTGAGAAAATGGGCTCATGAGAAAATGGGCTCATGAGTAAAAAGACTAGCGTCAATAAATGAAAAGAGTTTTATTAGTACTACTAGGCAAGCTCCAACCCTATCTTGAAATGCAGGTTGCTATAAGCTCAAAGGCTAAAACAGAAAAATTATCCCAGTGAGAAAAGGAGACGAGGAAATAATAATTAAGCTGTACTGTATATGAAAAGTAATGAATATAAAACATTTCAAGATCCATAAAAACTTTAAAATATTGTACATTTGTCATATATAAACTATGAAAAGAGACATGGCAACATGACCAACAGAAAATGCTTTGCAACAAGTTAGCACTTCTGAACTTCCAAAGATTCAACTGCCAGATTACATCATTTCACAATCTGGTGCCAGGTGTGCCAAGTAGACAAATAATGTTACTTATTTTGCAAGGAGGTACGAGCAACACTTGGTATGAGTCAGCCCAATTCTTTGGCGGGTGTGGGTTTACCACATGGGACCCATTATGGAAAAAAAAATCAAGGTAATCAAATAAATGAAAGCAATACCTTAATACGAATGGGACACTAATGTGAAAATAGTCAAGCTGGCTCCAAAATCATTTTCGACACTAGGAGAGCAAGAGTAATGCTCACAAGAGGAGGTGAGGGCTGCTTACAATCCCCTTTCACAAATTGGCTTAGCACCTTGGGAACCCAAAAGTTTTTATCCTCGCAGGAGCAAAATCAATTTAATCACATTCACCTTTTGGAGTGCTTTTGCTGTTAAAAGCAATTGTAGTCAAGTTAAAAACACTCGTCACTAAGAAAAGTATGAAAAAATCCTAGTCAAAAGTGATTACTCATTGCGGCCAAGATTAAAATGAGCTATTCTGTAATTCCCATCCTAAATAACATGAAACTGTAGGCTACAGCTAGCAATAAAAAACCCCATATCTGCAGAAAATGGGGCATCATCTCAGGATATAAGTATCAATCTTGAACTTGTTATAATTGAATCTGTTCCTTATCCAAACCAATAAATACTGAGTCATTCCTATGGCAAGGACTAAGTTTGCCAATAAAAATTACATTGCAAGATCAGTCTTCCCAAAATCACCAGCCTACACAATTTTAGCTAAAACTAAACTTGTATTTTAAACAGATTCCTCCGGTCTTTCAAGGATCCTATGCAAACCCACTAAATCTATCTGGCTAGGCTAATAAAATTCCCTAACATTTTGCTTTTCCATCTTCGGTTGATACTACTGTATTACCATTATATTAATAAATTAATAATAATAATATTGGGCAAATGTAGTTTTGTGGATTTCAGTCCCAATTTCTATGCCACAGATGACTATGTCAGCCATTGTCCTTTCACTGGAATGAATTGGCAGAATGCATACTAGTCTCCGGTAACCTAACCTAACTTAGATTGCAGTGTCCATATCTACCAAGGAACGGTAGTGATCCCCATTCGTTAACATACCAAAATTACAAAATGGGACGCGGAAAAATTAGTTTCAACCAACACCAGATTTTGGATACAGTAATATAATTTCCTACTTAATACAGAAAGTTAAGAATAAATTTAACATTTATTTTTGTTGAAAAATTAGTAATTTTAGAGATACTGTACAAGATCTCTTTAATGAACAAAAATAATCTGGTTCCACAATGAGAAATCAAGGTTTTTGAGTAGAGAAATGCATAATAAAGAAAAAAAAATTCAAATAAGGGAAGTTGTCCATCTTAACCATGCCCACCTACCCTAACCTAGGAGCTGGATTCTACTTACTTATCTACCAAGGAGAGCATCGTCACTGTGATCCTTCCTCCCTCAACCTTAATTATTACAATTGAAAACTCACAAACCATGGAATAAAAATGTACATATGGTTAGTTACTTCACTAAGTTAAATAAAATCTGGAGTTACAGAAGTGTTAGGCTGGGTACCAATTGCTTGTTTCATCTACCCGAACAGGAGCAAGCTGCGAATCAGAAAAGCTCCTGTAAAATCACTTAGGATGCAATTAAACCACCATGTTTTCTTTGGTACCGAGTTCTTAAAATAACACCAATGTTGGTCTTCTCTAAAGACTGAATGTTCACGAAGAAACCTATTCACTTTAATCACGTGTTCTACGATAAAGTTTGTGAAACTGCCTGATGATTGTAAAATACAAATACAGTACCTTCAAATGTCACATACAGCCTGTACTTGAACTGCATATGCAACTAATGCAGTTTCCTAAAATAATCGCTTAATTTTTACCCAGAGAAGTCATTGCCAAAAACAAAATTCCACCCAGAGCAACAATTACAGGTTGTGGTATTGTACAGGTGTTCATAGGATAATAATAAGGATAATAGTAATGATAAGAAAATATCTATTAATTAAATTCCGATAAATTTGAGCAAGCCTTTCCTATCAATCACCTCAGGAAGTTATTACTGTACTGTATAGCAAATTAAAAAATGTAAACACAAGATGTTGGCTGAAACTATCATAATACCGTACCTGTGATGCACGCTATGATTTGTTTGTTGTTTATGGCAAATAATTGTGATGGAAGATTATCACAGGAGCTTTACAGTGTCTTAGCATAAAACTCTATTATGAATAATATGCCAGGTCAGACAATTTACCGTTTTGAGATATACTGTACTGTGTAACTAGCATCCTATACAATTTCTGGTAGGATGGAAATACAATGAAATAGAAACCCTGTCAAGGCATCTATATACTACATAATAATAATAATAATAATAATATTTAATAATAATAATAATAATAACTATAAACAATATTCAGGCTAGAGCCACTGATAAATTGCGAGTTTCCTGGCATAAAAAATGTGAAAACAGGCACTTACCAATACACTAGTTAGTTCCCAGATTTAAGCCATCAAAACCTTGTTCTATGTCTATAATCACAGATTTAAGCTATCAAAACCTTGTTCTTAAGCTATCAAAACCTTATTCTATGTCTATAATCACAGATTTAAGCCATCAAAACCCTGTTCTATGTCTATAATCACAGATTTAAGCTATCAAAACTTTGTTCTATGTCTATAATCACAGATTTAAGCTATCAAAACCTTGTTCTATGTCTATAATCACAGATTTAAGTCATCAAAACCCTGTTCTATGTCTATAATCACAGATTTAAGCCATCAAAACCTTGTTCTATGTCTATAGTCACAGATTTAAGCCATCAAAACCTTGTTCTATGTCTATAGTCACAGATTTAAGCCATCAAAACCTTGTTCTATGTCTATAGTCACAGATTTAAGCCATCAAAACCTTGTTCTATGTCTATAATCAGGCTAACAAATCACCACTTTATGACAGTCGAAGTTGATACCTTGATCGGAATGAATAACAAGAGGAACCTAATACCTAAACTACACTCTTTTACAGACAGTTCTAGGAAGGTTTAGAGAGCAGCAGACATTGGTTGCCAAATGCATTGAAAAAGGAAGTTGAATCTTGTTTTACCAAATGACGATATGTCCTAACCTAAAGAGCCCACACTTTATCGGTTTCATTATAGAACAGTGCAATATTAGTTATGACATTGGAACACTCATGAGTAAATAGTTCTTAGCAAATAGACTATTTTGAATCCCATATATTACAGACAGAAACCTCTGTCAACGACGTTACAAATTGTAATAAAAGAGTCTTGCTTTACTCCTTTTGACATCTTAGCACAGGCTACTGGAGCCTGCTTCCACCCACTGATTCAGAATAAACACTAGTAGGTGGGGCTTCTGTAGTAAGTTACTGTACTATTTCAAATAGAATAAATAGCCCAAAGTTTCATATTCTAAACCTTTCTGTTATTTGTTTTCAATATTGGATTAAACAATGCAATTATCACGCTTATCTTATTAACCATGTTAATAATGAAAGGTTAGGTTATAAATGCGTGTTTGATATATTTGGTCTGATTATGGGAAATGGAAGACAAGATCGTGTTCAAACAGAGGCTGGATCGTGAAGCTACAACTCACCCCTTTGTCAAGGGTGTGTTGAACCCTTTGTTACATTTGTATAACTGATAATTACTGTAACGCCGAAAAACTAGGTCAAAGGACTAACGCAGAGGAAAACATATTCCACTGCCAGAATATAGGAGCAATGAGATGTTAAATAGCGAGCGAAGCAAGCATAAGGCAGAGCAAAAAAGACCATTAAATTAGCACTCTTAAGTATTTGTAATATGATTTACACTTACAAAGACTCCATAGAAAATGGAATGAAAAATAATGTCTTCCATGGGTAAATTTACAGTTTCATCCATTATGGGGAAACTGGAATAAAAATATATTTGTTGCATCAGAAATAGTGTAGTTCCAACGAATTTAACGTTTATTTTGACCGCAAACCGTCCGATTTAGAGATTTCCTATGTAATTGGAGTTAAAACAACAAGTTGTTCTAGAATGCAGAAAGACCCTACTTCATCCCAACAATTATGAAGGACACCAGGTGGGAACCGGGGTTTTGGGTGGGGGGGGGGGACGTCAAATGATATTTGCAATAAATGAATACTTATCCTTCCACCACCCCCTCCCTCTATACCCCTACCTAGCCCTACTGGGGGGGCTCCGCTCCCCCTGCGACCCCCCCCCCCTTAAGGCCACAGCGATTTTCAGGGCACTACTGAACCTAATAAACCCACCTAACCTAGGGCCCTGTACCCCTACCTAGGCCTAGCCCCTGCGACCCCCCCTTAAGGCCACGGTGATTTTTGGGACACTACCGAAACTAACACAACCACCTAACCTAGGGCCCTGTACCCCTACCTAGGCCTAGCCCCTGCGACCCCCCTCCCCTTACAGCCACTACCTAACACATCCATCAAACCAAATCCAAAGTGATGGTACTGCTGTATACATCGTTATACTATCACCATTATAATATGCTCTATAAATTAATGAAGCTTACCTTAAACTGTTGGTTCATAAAGATGTGCTGGTGCTTTGAGGAAAACGTGAAGCCGTTGCGAAGGTACCTTAACATGCAGGACAATTTTTATTTTGTAAAATTAAATTGTGTCTCTGGCACAAATCCACTAGTTTTTCAATATTTCCCGAATAAGTTACAACAAATTCATTGTAAGTTAGGAAACAGTCAGGACAAGAAGATGGAATTTCAACTTCTTGTGCAACATGAGATGACGTTCTTGCTATGGCCTTCATGTCTAAGAACGAAATGAAATGCCTGGGTAAGATAATGTATTGTCGCGCTGTGATTGGCCAAACATGTATGACGTCATAGTAGGCAGGCGCTGTGATTGGCCAAACGTGTAAGACTTTATAGTGGCCTAGTTAGTCTGCGGATTATAGTGGTTACAGGGCTCATTTAAGTAAATACAAGACACAGTCAACAATAACAATAACAACAGACTTAGAAAAAATTTGATCGTCGATATATAAAGAACTAGGCATTTGCGACAGATAATATTTTACAGAAATACTACAAAAGACTCGCTTTACTCGGGAAATATATTATTATAATAGATTTCCCATAATGGATGAAACTGTAATAATACCCTTCCATGCATTAGGAAGTCCTGGGCAATATAAACTGCAGTGTTTTAACAGTGTTTCATCACTATTACTCTGTTTTCATTAGGGTAGCCATTTATTAATTATGATGACTGGTTTTTAAAATGACTGACTAAAACAGGAAAATTTAAAAAAGTTGATTTAAAAATCATACAACTAGGCTGGTACACGGCTTATTTTCATGGTGTTTCGAACGTAATTGATGACGATTCCTAGCCGAAATCCATACCTTTTCAGTTATGGTAGTCGACCCACCATAACTCAAAAACTATGGACTTCCGCCAGATATCATTCATCAAAAACCTTAACAACTACAAAATACATTAAAATAGTCTTATTTTCTACAAATCGTTTACTGCACTGTCCTATAAGTCTACCACTTAACCTAACCCATGCTGGCATGTCATTACAGTAATAGGTAGTACCAACACGTCACTACCCATCTGTAACCTGTAAAATCTAGTATGTGGTGGTACCAGCAGCTCTACATTGGTTTTAATTCAAAATATAAAAATTAAAGACCAGTCATTCTTACAGTCAGCAGCATATATGTGGCCCTGATCTGTGGTCCGAGCTCTGGGTTTACGCCATATGGCCTAACCTTGAAAGTCTAACTTGAATATTGGCCTGTTTAGCCTAAGACACTGGGAGAAACCAAGACCCATTTTACACTTTTGACACTAAAGATATGCTTCTATGCAACTGCAGTAGTCTAATGCATAGAAAATTTATTTTTTCTCGAGCTATGGAGACAAGTAGTAGATGGTCATATTTAACATACCTCTTCTTTTCCTGAGTGGGTTGAAATTATGGTGAACTTTGTTCTGAACTGGGTCTACACGTGCAGGATGTTGATGACCTGATGTAGATTTCTAGACTGACAAAACGTTCTTCAGTTTCTTGAATGACAACTATGAAAAGTTATGGACTTAGGTACTACGGTTACCTTTACAAACACACCAAGGAAGCAGGAATGGATGTTACACTTTCTCTATCAAAGTTAATCCAACCAATTAGAGTTTTCACAAGTGCTGGTTCTCTTTTATAAATAACTGATTCCATTTATGATAAAATGTATTAATTTTTCCCACAATACGATAGAGAAGCATATGCTATTTCATTCAAAATCATTTCATCAAATGACATGAAAGTTTACTCTATTTAGTGTAGGTTTTATTATAATAACTGAGAACCCTTCTGACTCCCATCATTTATATTCAATTTAAAGGTATTATTGCCATGAAATGTTAATCTAAAAACAAATGTGAGCAAGAATAGGAATCCAGCCATGATTTAATTGAATGTAAGTAATATCAGCCGTCATGTAATTTTAAATTTTGTTTATATCCAAACTTGAAACGTTATTGAATTATAGAAAACAAAGCTACGAAACGTTTTCTTTTGAATCAAAGATAATAAAGAAAATACTGGAAAGCCCTATAGGAAAAACCTGTACGCCTAAATACCTGATCAGTGCCACCTATTGCCAATGAGCACAACTAACTACGGGCCTGCATATTCACCTTGTATTTTTTTCATATACTGTATTCGTATTAATTCATGTTTATTAGCAATAAGGTACCTACATTCTTGCCATATTAATAATTTTATTGTCTCACAATCAGAGGGGACTCTTTCTTTACACGTGCGATATGCAATAAGCTATTTATTATTGTTATTATTACACACGGCTGCGTATGTTTGATTAAAACATGGCAAATCCCGAAAAGACTTTTCACACATTTACTAAAGGCAAGGTAAAGTTTGGTCGTGTATTAAATTACCATTATCATTAGTAGCCAAGCTACAACCCTAGTTGGAAAAGCAAGATGCTATAAGCCCAAGGGCTTCAACAGGGAAAAATAGTACAGTGAGGAAAGGAGGACAGGAATAAAGGAAATAAATAAATTATGAGAACAAATTAAGCCATATATAATTTTGCAAATATGATTTACGGAATATATGGAAGACATTCTAGATCACACATCCGAAATAGAGCCTGTGCCCAAAACTAAACTAGGAGAGAAGTTAAGTGGTCGTGGTCTGGTATTGACTAGGGCTTGATTATAGGCCTAATCGTATTTCACTAATACTACGTAGTCATATCTTCAGAAGAAAAATATCTACATCTGTAAACTAAGATTTTCACGGACTTTAGAAAAATACACACATTCTACAAGTTATAATGATATATACATTTAATTTACAACCTTACCTTATCTTTGCATCGGTAAATACGAAGAAATAAAAAGTGATTTAATTGCAGTCTATTCTTAAGTGTTGGTATACAGACAGGTATTTCGTCACATATGGCGACAGCATTGTCAATAGTTTTTACAGTGAACATTGAAGACTGAAGTATACAAAATAAACAAGAACTTCAACAGCAAAGAAAAAGAAAAATATTATAGTGCACTAGCGCCATCTGTTGCCAGCGCGCCCTACTAAAGAGGAGCTTGATCACGAACATTTTAGCAATGTTTCTATATTCCCTTTATGATCTTTGCTTTGGAATCAAAATCAAATATGTGAATTGTAGTTTTGCTTTTTTATTACTGCCATCTTGTACTACTATTGTAAATCAAATTATAATTTTGTATATTTTGTAATGAGAGGGGTCGCTAGAGTTAATAAAAATCCTTAAATCCTGTGTATATTCACCAAATATCTTGGTATGCTCACACTGTATATCAAAGATGATCTTCGAGGCTTCACATGCTGGATAATGGAAGCATACCTTAAATTATAGATACACTTTGGCTACCTTGTTCTTGCATAAGCATATGATAATGAAGGCAATAGCCTTCCAAGTAAGTTACAGTGTGTTTAAGTAAGCTCAAGGTATGACGTCAGTCATTACATAATCATGCCTTTGCCGTGACTTGCATCAGGCAAGGCTATATCTGCAACCAACCGACCATACATAATTTATCGTAACAGTAATGGTGGCGAGCCTTCGTTAATTCAAAGAGCTCTTAGACTGGAATGGGAGTCTATTTATAGTGCAAACAACCTTCTTCCCCTTGTAGTAAGGGAGAAAATACACTCATGAACAATGGTACAGTTCATGATGTCATTAACGTGTAACCAATGATAGGTGTCTCACGTCATTTGCCGTCATAATTGATTGATTTGATTTTAGGTTTTCTGGCATCCTGAAATCCAAGGTCATTGACAAAAAAACTAAACTGAAATTTTATCACTCGCTACTTACGTTAAAATACACCGTACACTAAAACATCAATGGTAATCTATTTTTTGCAACCAGTCATGAGTTATGAATATCCTTGCATTCCAAATAGGCTACATATATCCTTCTTGAGGCATTGGGGTAAATGCAACAGTTGTTGATATTCTTGTAACTACTTGTAACAATTCTTCTTCGCTCAAGGGGTTAACTACTGCACTGTATTTGTTCTGTGGCTACTTTCCTCTTAGTAAGGGTAGAAGAGACTCTTTAGCTATGGTAAGCAGCTCTTCTAGGAGAAGGACACTCCAAAATCAAACCATTGTTCTCTAGTCTTGGGTAGTGCCATAGCCTCTGTACCATGGTCTTCCACTGTCTTGGGTTAGAGTTCTCTTGCTTGAGGGTACAATCAGGCACACTATTCTATTTAATTTCTCTTCCTCTTGTTTTGTTAAAGTTTTCATAGTTTATATAGGAAATATTTATTTTAATGTTACTCTTCTTAAAATATTTTATTTTTCCTTCTTTCCTTTCCTTACTGGGCTATTTTCCCTGTTGGGGCCCCTGGGCTTATAGCATTTTGCTTTTCCAGCTAGGGTTGTAGCTTAGCAAATAATAATAATAATAATACTCTGTAGCGGTAAATACTGGGCATTGTTTCAAATGATAGTCATGTATTGATTACAAAATTCAGAATAATTTAACATTTGCGTATACCACTCATCAACAATGTTGTCAGTTGATGAATTTTATGCAACTTCGTGTAAAGAAACAATGCATATCTTGTTTGATAGACTTATAATGTATATATATATATATATATATATATATTCGTCTTTATTAGTTTGTTCTTTACTTCATCTGTTTTTATTCAGTACTGGGCTATTCCCTCTATTGGGGCCTTTGGCTATTAATTTGCAAAATTCGGTTTTTTTTTCAAGAGTTGCAGCTTGGCTTGCAATAATGAAATAATAGAACGGTTCGTGTGTACCCTTCCTTAGATACAGGAAGTTGAATATGTGTCTCTATTTCCCCCCTGGACTCATATATTTTCATAGATTCAAAGTACTGATGAAAATAAATTTTGATGAATGCGGAGACACTTGAACCAGCTGAAAGGAAAATTTCGTTTTGACCCGCCAAAAAAAGTCTGGCTGATTTAGAATACTTATAGCAAACCATTGGCAATATTCTGCATCTGTAACTGTAATCAACGGTCCAATATACTGTACCAAGCCCCGTTTCATACAGTACGTTTTACTGATTTGGCTAATATTTGCATTGATTGCAACTGTACTGTATTTTATGCACATTTAAACATCCACAAAAATAACAACGATATAATCAAATAATTCTTAATTGGAAAGGAAATATGTCTGAAATTAGATGAAATTGGCCTTAGGGAAGGCTACTAATCACGAAAATAAAAGTATAATCACATTAAATTTTGACGAAAAAGTTGAAAATGTCAAAACATGAAAATTTAAAAAATTGCACAATACCGTTCCAAATTCTCCCATTTTCAAAATTTGCACATTATCATTCTCAAATTTTCAATAGTTTTCCTTTTCCATGATTTTCTTGACTATACACATAGGTAAATACTGAACAGATGGGGGAACATTAAAAAATAAATGTCTTGGGTGACTTACCTCTTTCCAGTAGCGAAGACCACTCATTCAGAATCTTGTTAAAACTTTCGTATCCTTTCAATATTGTTCTTTCTTTACTTCTTAAACTTCATTTCCATGCTGTCAAGAATACATTTCTAAGAAGATGTTACTAACGCTCCTAATCTTAAGAGAGCCATTTCATACGTGGTCATGTTTTCTTATTGTAAGTTAACTAATCTTAGTATCATGATTTTGGAAGATGTAGAGAGAGAGAGAGAGAGAGAGAGAGAGAGAGAGAGAGAGCTAACCGTGATGACCAGTCTACAGTAACTTGCTCTTGTAAGTGCTTGTTTCGTCTCAGAGAGAGAGAGAGAGAGAGAGAGAGAGAGAGAGCTAACCGTGATGATCAGTCTACAGTAACTTGCTCTTGTAAGTGCTTGTTTCGTGTCAGAGAGAGAGAGAGAGAGAGAGAGAGAGAGAGAGAGAGAGAGCTAACCGTGATGATCAGTCTACAGTAACTTGCTCTTGTAAGTGCTTGTTTCGTCTCAGAGAGAGAGAGAGAGAGAGAGAGAGAGAGAGAGAGAGAGAGATTACTCTTTATATTTTCAACACAGCTCTTCCCTGCAAAATGGACAATTGACACTCTTCTCTTATCATTACTAACAATTCTTGATTATTTCAACGTGTCCCTTCTGATAAAAACATAACTGAATTAAATTTTCAAACTAGAATAAATATCTTAAACGAGCAAACAAAGAAGAGGTTCTTGACTGAAAGACACACACAAATTGTTTATAGGTATTTAATAAATCCTTGTGACTACAAAAGGCAGATTATTAGAACATTTCCGAATATGCACAATACTTTATACATTACACTGGAAATCCTACGGTAGGTATGGAAATGATTGCACATGAAGAATGGTATATAATTTCCACCGTCACACGCGACAAGATTGTGCGAAAGCCAGAATGAAGATTGAAGGATGACATCGAATAAAAAAAAAATGGATTTTACAAATCACAAGATTCGCCTGTCATCCCGCCATCTTTCATAAGTGCGTTTCATTCTTGTCGTCGACACCAGAGGTCAGTAATAAAAATGCTTTGGGACTAGGTACTCTTACAACTCACTATGTACATAATAATCACATATTCTGGCTTATAGCAAATTAACGGAAAGTTATCAGTTCGATAGAAACACAAAAGAGAAAAATGAAAGACTACATTGGATCCGGTCATTTCAGGCATGTCATTTAAAAAAAGAAAGGAGCTTTGGTATTAAAATATCGTATGTCATCTACCCGGTGCAACTCCACAACTGCTACTGTATTTCTCTACAATCGACAAGGATCAGAACCAGCTGATACTACAAAAATATGGAGAGAGAAAAACTAGGTCGTCTTGTGAATGAAGATAAAAATAAAAAGATTTAAAAGGACTTTTATATTATGCACACTTGAAGACTAGGGGATTCTTTATCACAACTTTAACCTAATTCACTGTATATATATATATATATATATATATATATATATACAGATTCTATTTATGCAAAAAAAATCACGTTCTCATTTATCTAAGAGGCTCATATAAGAAGTTGGACTTAAAGGTTGGGTTGTTTTCTAACGTGCAAGGAGAATCATTTAGCGAGCCTTGTAGAACCTGCCAGGGGATATCATCACAGGGGAATTTAAAAGTATTTTGAAGCCATGTGAGGGAAATTCCATTACAGTTCAGATAGAAACAAAGAAACAGCTTAATGATAAAGTTATAAATGAGCAGACATGAGCTTAACAGATTCGATACTATTGTGATAGTTGTTCTGTGGATAATCTTTTCAGACTTGGTACATTTGTGCCTATAAATCACTTAACTTAGGTGACATACGTAAAGCACAGTTTGGTTAGGGGAATTACTGCTAGAAGTGTGAATATCTAGAATAGTGAAGCGCACTCTAAACTATAGGGTCCGCTACTTATTTAAGAGACTGTTACTTCACAAAATTTTGTTACAGAAGGCTAGACTCACGAAGCAGCTGCTAAAATCAAGGGACTTCGATATTTCATGAATTCATTTTTTTTTTCTTTTAAGAAAAGTTGAAGGTTCAGCTTCCCCTACAGATATAAAACAAATTGCTTGTATTTTTATATCCCCTTAACTATGAAAAATGTGTAGCGATATATTATTGGTCTACGGATTATGGAACATATGATCTAGCGCAAGGAGCGAGGTGCAAACGATAGAAAAACCCCTTTTATTGTACTATGGTGTAAAAAGTTAAATGGGGTTGGATTGCAAGATGAAAGAAAGGATACGCGAATGTAGGTTAAAGTAGGAGGATAAATACTATACCAAGAAAGGGGGAAGGGAGATTTATCATCATACTATCATCAAACTGATTTGCGACAATGATAATTAGCTAAAAGCGGCAAACTGCATTTCAAACCAGGTTTGTAACTAAGACTAGTTCTGCGCAAGGACAGTTTGAAAATGACTAGTTTATTTTTCTGCCCAGTGATATCTATGAATTATTATTGTGTCAAGAATAGATATTTTGCGGTAGCTGAAACCGAGAGCTCCATGGGAGGTGATATTTGAAGAGACCGAGTCTCTTACAGCGAAAAATATAAGAATCACAATCGTTGTTCTATATGCGTTGACCCAAGTATAACCAGTTACTGTGAAAAATAGGATGTTATATTCTTTATTTCGTTGAAGCTAAAAAACAGATTTCATTATCATCATTGACACCTTTTTTTTTTTTCATTATGAATTGTGGGATATGTTACCGCTACTCTATAATTTGCATTCGACAGTACCAAAGTTCTTAATGAATCGATTAAGTCATAAAATTGTCCAGGCAGTTATTCTTTCAAACCTTTTTGTTCAATACTGATAATGTCAACAAACTTACGTCAGTATTGTGAAAGGAAATCTTTAATACATCAACGGTCTAAATATTGCGCAAAATATCATATCTATATAAACCGTGACGCATCCGAGACCTTGATGCTAAAGGAAGACATCTACCTAGATAAGAGAAGTTCTTTGTAAAATATCTAAAATAATAATAACAAAAAAATGTGAGACGCCTGAGTGAGCTACAGAAAACGAAAAATTTATATAATTTTTTTTTACAATAAAAAGGGGAAATGAAAAATACATTACCAAAAGAAGGTCCCCGTTCGCTGCCACTTTTAACACGACGCCAGAGAACAATACTAATAAATAAATCGCTTTAACTTGTAAAGTTCTGTATATCAATCTTTTTACGTATATTTTCTTTCTAAAGTAATATAGCAATACTGTATATTATATACAAAGCTTGCACTTCTATATTAGATTTTCTGGACAACGTAATTGAGCGCACTAGACCAATAAGTTTCGGTTGTTCGAAAAATGAAGGATTTAAAGACTTTTGGCTATATCACTCGGCACTGGGGCCGGGCCGGCCTCTCGGCATCGATATGTACTGCAATTAAAGTATCAAATATGTCGTTAACTTGTGAAAATAACTCAATCTGAGAAGGATTCTATCGCTCACAGTCACAGGCAATTGAGACAATCTACACAGGCTTCAACTATTTATCGAAAAATTACCTCTTAAAATGATATGTATCTGCTGATTTTCTTAACTTTGAGCGTCGTAAATGGAATGTGAACTGCCCTCGCTAGACACGTCGTGTAATTATTTACAATTAAGGCAGAAAGCAATACGAATACAGGTCTCAATAGTTGAATCAAATATTCTAGTAATTGTAACATATTTCAAATAAAAGGGAGTTGTCTGTATTATTGACGGCGTTTTATATGTAAAAAAAAAATGTATAAAAACACCTGTGTTCGTAAGCTCAAAAGTACTCGTTAATATATTTACGCATTTTTTAAATAAACGCTCAGTGTACCAATAGGCAAGAGTGACTTGAACATGACTAGATTCATTCACTAACCAAGAACCGTTCAGACAATGCAAACGACTCCAAACATTTTTATCTTTCAGTATCATAGTGACAGTATTGGTTACATGTAAAAAAAAAAAAAAAAAAAAAAAAAATTGAAATACTGATTATAGAAATTGTTAGGCTTATCTTATTTCTTTTGGCACACGGAACCTGCATGAGGCGTCTATCAGTCTATCGAAAACTATGGCACAAAGCAATGACGTATGGGAGTCTCGCAGCTCAACTAAAGTGCAATTAAGCCATACGTTCATACTTACATACAAGACACGTAGTATATATATATATATATATATATATATATATATATATATATCTATATATATATATAATGTTTTGTCTTATATTGAAGTACGTGAGTATGGCAAAAAAAGAGATGTATATTTCGTCATATGCATATGAACAGGTTGATACATTCTTGCTTACTTATTCCTGTTTAGTGGATGTTTAATATACGTCACACATACTGCATATATGCTTACATGAATTCGTTCGTATGTACAAGCACAGATTAAAAAAAAAATCAAATGGTAAAGAACTACCTTTCGACATTTGCAAGAGAGGGAGAGAGAGAGCATAGATATCTATGGAGAGAGTGTCTCCGCTTGGATGAAAACTTCCCCGGCGCCATATTTGCATTCCACGTGAATATTAGCCACTAACAATTACTAATCACACGATAATATAAGGAGTCTTTAAGAACAATCACATTTATTGTGTCATAATTTCTCCTAGAGTTAATTCACCAATTGCAGCCTCTCTCTCATTCTCTATATATATATATATATATATATATATATATATATATATAAAAATCTCACATCAACCTCAATATTGTGCTTTACAATTAAGACAAGAGGTTTGAAATGATTCGTCAATTAAATGATAACTTAAAAAAATGAACCGCTAACAAAGAATACTTTATCTTGCTTGGCATTATCTGAAGTAGTGATTTCAATTTTAAGATAACCATATATATATATATATATATATATATAAATATTACCTTTTACAATATACCCAGCTTAGTCAACATAAATTACATATACCTTTAAATTGTTCCATTATATTACAATCATAATTAACAAATCACATATGACCATATTTCACTGAATGATAGTTTTTTTTCTGAAAAGTACACTTGTGAAATACACCTGTATATCTTTACACCTTTTACACCCAGGATTTTTCATTGATGGTACAGGTTACATACACTTATTAATGGGATTTGCAATGATCATAGGTTTCGTTACATAAGACATTTTTGTTTAATTCATTGGAATCGAATGGCAAGACATATATATATCCTTGTCATATATATATATATATATATATAGTATGCATATACATATATATGTGTATATATATATATATATATATATATATATATATATATATGTATATATATGACAAGGATATATATGTATATACTGTATATGTATATATATACATATATATAATATATCAAGGATATATATATATATATATATATATACATATATAACAAGGATATATATGTATATATATATATATATAACAAGGATATATATATATATATATATATATATATATATTATGGCAAAAAAATAATCGACTTCATTTATCTATGCCTTCAAAGGACACTACATGACTTGATCAAACTCCTGTTTTGCTGACATCATCAAATCAGAATACTTATGTTTGATTGTTGCCATTTACCGTTTGATTATGATGTATACACAGGAGATATTGCAGGGATACTTTTGCTTACATGATCTCAAAATATGGTTACTAAAAGATTTTTCTTAAGCAAACCCTTCATGTGGTTTGTAAATTTGCATTCTTTTTTGGTGTTTATATAAATCTAAATGATTATTTTCAACATTAGTGTATATATATACATTATATATGTGTATATATATATATACAGTATATATATATATATATATATATATATACTTTATATATATACATATATATATATATATATATATATATATATATATATGCATAAAAATTATAGTTAGTGCATATTGTTAATTTTCTTTACAAATGCTACTTAATTTTTTTCTAGTAATTGAAAAGTGCCTAAAAATATCCAATTCACATCAGTGTCCTAGTTCCGGTTCATTATATCTTACTGAAATCACTAATTATAATAACAGTTTCAACTTCAGAATAAAAACATTATTAATCACCTGTCTCTGTCACATAGGACTTTTCTATTTCTATAGAGAAATAGAAAAGTCCTGTTACATGTTACACTCTTTTCTTTTCATCTGACGAGTTGAAGAACTTAAGATGACATATTACATATTTGAGAATTTTTAATGGCATTTGACAATGTTAATTAATATACCTGAGATATTACAAATACTTTTAGGTATTTCTTCTTGGATGGGTGTTCAGTGAACGCCATATTTGCTATTAAAACTTAATACTTTAAATGAACAACTCGTAATTCTGATTTGGTTTATATATTCGATGGGTACGAAGAAGCCCCCCGTCTATACTCTATATACTTAACCTTATTACAACATGTATGACATATATATATATATATATATATGTATATGTATATACATATATATATATATATATATATATATATACATATATATATATATATATATATATACATATATATATATATATATATATATATATATATATATATATATATATATATATATATATATATATATATATAAAGGAGCGTCTTACAGAGTCGACGATCATCCAACTGGAGAACCTAAACTATTAGACTCCATATTAGACCCAAAAATTTTCCATCTTGCGAATCTATGAGATTTGAATTCCACCGAAAGGTATTAGATATTCCATTAGCGATGCTTTTTATTCTATTCTATTTTTTTTCTAATCCGTTAATTTTCTAGAGTTCGGTGACAATGGTGTGCGCGGCATTTGGAGTGTCTACGTATTCTATTACCTGCCAATACAAAAGTCAGTTTTACAGGGAATTAATGCACGTTCACTGAGATAGGCCAAGAACTTAAGTATTTAGAAAAAAAAGGTTATAGTGAATACAAGAATACAAATAAATTTAAGGACATCTGTCAGAGGATTTGACAAACATTTAAACTTCGAGATGTAGCGCTTTGAAACGCTGGCACACGGTTCAGATACCTAGACCGTTCGCCGGCAGTACCTGTGAATGAGCGCTTTAAAAAATCTACGTTCTATCAATTCTCAATTATTTTGTCCAAAGCAAACACGATTTACTTGGAAGTTTTCGTCTCCGGCCAGAGGTCGAGACAAGTCTGAAATATTCACCGTTCTGTTCGACATCTGGTTCAGGTTCACGGGTGAGGCATAGCCTTTGCAACGGCGCTTACTTTGTTCCATATTGGACCAAGTGACCCCTGACATCTACCCAACGGTTAGCGGATGGTTTTAGAGAGAGAGAGAGCTTCTAGCATAGAGATATCTTACTTGGTCAAACGTAGTTGCTGCTTTAGTTCAAATCGATCGATAGAAGCGAGATTCTCACAGATAAACTGAAGTCCAGTTGTTAAACTTAAATTAAAATTTTGTTAATTCGGTTTAGTTTCACGGACAGCTAACGAGGTCTCTCTTTGTCATACTGTTACCACGTTCTGATATTGATAGTGATAAATCCGGAAAGGACTCTAATACATTTGAATTTAAGGTCTGTAGAAATCTTGAAGAACTTTATCAAATAGAAAGTTTAAAAGACTAACGGTAATCGGCTACTCCTTCCAAAAGTTATAATTTTATTTAGACTTTAACTCCTATAAACCCGCGCTGGGGCTGGGCAAGCAGGCCATTGGCTACTCCTTTCACAGGCTATAATTTGAATAATAGACTTTGTGATATAACACGGTGCTGGGTCTGTGAATTCCATTCAAACGAACCTATGTTATATAAAATGAAAAAAAACTCATTCAATTGACGACTCAGCAGATACATTTCCAACATCTGGAAGAGACAGTTTGTCATATCGATTTCTGACTTGATTGAGTAATGAAATTTTATGGGATTAACACAGACATTCCAGTGAATGGTCTAGAGGAAAAAAAAAATAATGATCCATCATATAAATGGTCTATCACTGCATGATCACTTACTCTAAAGCATTTCTCAGTGATTAAAACCTCCAGTCCTGACATAAGCTTTGGTATATATAAAAAAAGAGAAAAAATACAATTCAGGAATTTTAACTGATTCTGGATGAAACACTTAATGCAATTATGAACACCAAATGTCAAACATGTATATATGTATACAGTGTATGTCTAATTGGCCCACGTGTGATCGTCATAGGCTATGTATACATAATGATACAAAATGAAAGCATTGTTAACAATGAGAATGAAAATAACACAGCGGTGTTTCGGGAAGTACACAGAAACTCCTCAGTAAATGAGACACTAAAACACATCCATGCACAACATAAATGAAAAGAAATTGTATACACATTGTTTTTTTTTTTTTGGTAGATCACATAGTCAATAATGAGGCAGCAGCTGTTCATTCAGTGCGTTAACGTGATGGTGTTCTCCATGCTAAGTTATATCTAATCTTCCGCAGTCATGAAAATAAAAGAACACTCTATAAAGGAAAACACTGAACCATAAATAAAAACACTGATGATATAGCCAAGAATAATGAATGTAAGTCTGGTTATCATTCTGTGTGGTGCTAACAGATAAATGAGATGGAAGCACTGAACGTGGAATTTTGACAAGACCCCTCTCTCTCTTTATCTCTCTCTCTCTGGATCTCTTGACGGCCTCTCTCGCTACCAAATGGCTTTGGTAACAAAATATCACCAGAATTATCAATATTATTATCATTTTGGCTGTTATTGTTATTTGTGTAACCTATCAAATGCCTTATGAGTTTTGATATTAAAGTGCACCAAAGTGATGCAAATATACTGTATTAATCAAGATTTTTTCTCCTAGTCTCCATTAGCAAGATTCATCCATGGAACTTTCTCATAGTTTTCTGTTTACTACAAACAATTATCCATTTATCAACAAGTCATAGACAACAGAATATATTGCTGGTCTTGATATTCCTGAGAAATACTCTCAGAACATTACTATGATTGGTTTTGTTATCCTTCGCCTCAGTATCTTCAATAAACCTTGTACAGTAAACAAGACCTTGCACAGTCCACCAAAAACCAAAATCAAAGGCCCAATAGTTTTCTTCATTCCAGAATGCCTATTTCAATATTGCCAAAGAGCGTGATAAGTGTATGATACGATTTTGGACAGCAATGTTGATTCAAATATGTTAAAACTTTGAATGTTTTTCTTATAGATACACTTGCGTGAGGTTGGAACATTCAGGATGCTAACCACTCAATTAACAACGCCGCCCAAGCTGTTTTGGAAGCTAGTCATTTGAGACACCCTCCAGATTATGTTTGATCTTTTTTTCTGGGTCTCATTTTGTGTTGTTTATATGATAGACGAGTTTCTCCCCTTTTTGCTATATGGAAGGGAGAATTATGCAGTAGTAACTTTCTTCGCTTACATGGCTGAGATAAAGATTATTCAAGCTTCTAGCTAGTGATTGTTTTGGTTTTATAACAAGATCAAACTGAAAATTGCAACTGATGTAAAACTATAGAAGAGAGAGCAAATATAGGGCCTGATTCACAATGCAATTGGAGTCATAATTCATGAATTAATTATCCAGCTTCAGGCAACCACTGGCTCCAGAGGACCAGACCAAGTTTACCTCCACTAGTCATTGAAATACACATATCGTTAACTGCCAAAGATACTACATTACTGTTTCAATTTGATGAAAATCTGTGGTATAAATCACTTCATATCTTATACATCTTAATACTTCAAGTACGAAATAGCCATCGTTATCAAGACAACCCATTTCAAATCAAATACTACATATTAAGTGACCAGTCTTAAACGTAAATCCTCCTGTTCTTCATGAATGTATGATAATAAGCTCGACTTATGAATATAACGTGGTTTACAGTTTCTCCTAGTTAACTATCTCATATTGTTGTGCTGCACACGACTGGCAAAGATAAATTAATTGAACTATCACAAATTGATTACTACATAGGCATAGTATTACCTTCATAGATATATATATATTTATATATTCATATATATTTATATATATTTAAATATATTTGGTATATCAAAAGAGTTGCATTAAGTTCGTAGCTGGCATCAAAGTCCAAGTCGAAATGTATGTTTTCTTCTCTGATACTCTTAGCACAGGACAAACACTAAAAAGTCAATCAGTTCTCATTTACTGGCGATTGCAGAAGTCTTATGTTAATGATATATGACACATCATCTCTTCCCAAAAGATAAAAACGACTTAGCAGCGTCACAGATGCGTCATTTCATCTTGGTCAGGCGGTGAATGTCTAGTTGCACCGAGACAGTCAGCTAAGGAAGCAGCTCGTGAACGACGACGGGGTTGCTGGTGGTCACCAGTTAAGCTCGAGTCTGAGGCAGCAGGGTGGAGGGAACGAGGTGCTAGTAAACTTTCTGTGCTTTTAGGTTTGGAGAAGAGGCAGGTGTGGAGAGGTGCAGGGTCGATATTTAGACAATCGCATGAGAAACATGAGCCATCTAGAGGGGAGACAAGATTCTCCGAAGAACGTGGAGAAGGCCGCACTCCTCCCCCACCCGCTGCCACATTTTCTTTATCGTCTCCTCGCAGTCGATGGGTACTGACAGATCGCATTTTATCTCCCCTGCCAGTTCCTCTTGGTGGAATTGTGTCAATAAACCCATATCCAAAGCCATATCCACCAAATGCTCGGGTGGACAAGAGGTTGTCCCACGAGTGAGGTTTGCATTGCTGCCATTTCTGCTTAGCAACACATGGAGTAGAACCTGTTGGAGTGTGAGATGTTTGGGCAGGAGAATTACACTCTGATGACACTTGAGGTCGACGCTTAGCACCTGGGGAACAGCTGAGTTGAAGATATTGTCGATGTTGATGGTGCTGACGGTGGTGATGTAGTGGTGATGGGGCATGAGACTGGGAGTTGGTAGAGGTCATGGCACTCCATAGGTCTTGTTGGGATTGTATTGGGTTCTGAGTACTACAAGGGCTGGCAGGAGGTATGCGAAACTGCAGGGGTGGGGGCAGCACCCTAGAGGAGGTGGGCATGGGGGAGGAGGTGGTGCTGGAGGCAGGAAGCAGTTGCCGGTGGTGATGATGGTGGTGCTGGTGGTGGTGATGGTGATGGTAGAGGTGCTGGGGTTGACGGCCGGACACCAAGTGGTGCTGGGGGATGCGGAAACCCTGGGACCGCCATGCTGAGGAAGAAACCACCAGACCAGGCAATGAAGCGTCAATCTGAGTTGAAGGAGTGCAAGGTCACACTGACAGTTGGTTTTTGTCATGCTTATCACCACTTATCTCACACTGAAATACTTGTGAAATATTATGCTGTAAGTAGTATTAGTATCTGAAAAGTTTATAAGGGAGCCAGGAAGTATGAGACAAGAAGCACCAGGATGACATAAACCGTTGTCAGTAAAAGCTTTTAACGTGTTCAGGGACAATTTTTAAAACAAAGAAAATGTGTATTGCAAAAAGCTAGATGAATAGCTCTTGTATATTAAAAACCATACAAATAAGCTCCTGAACACGTGAAAATGAGATTTCAAGTTTTAGTAAGTATATAAAAGCTAGGGAGTGCACTATTTTATTTACAGTGAGAGGTACAAGTATCTCGATAATAGGCATTATGAATTCATAAACTCCAAATGAGAAACAATAATGGAATTGTTTTAACTGTTGCAGTTCATGCTAGAATTAAGAATATGAAAACTTTTAATTTGTTCCACATGGGGAATCATGCTTCAAACATTAACATGCTCTTAATAGGAATTATTAAATGATACACATTAAATAGATCCTCTCTCAGACAGTAAGTAAACAAATTTCCTCTGTACTGGAGTGTGCTATATATAAATAAATAAAATCAGTCAAAACATAAAACATTAAATTCTAAATGGAATATGGCTGAAAATATATACTGTACTATAAATATGGGAAACATCAATAAATGAAAAGGTTTATACAAGGTTAGCTTGGTATGTAGTTAGGGAATCTGCCAAAGCACCCACAGTTCGGCTCACATCTGCCGGCTGAAACCAGTCACCATTGGATGAGCCACTGGCAGGTGATACTGCTTTTGGGGGAATGCCTGGGCGGTAGGAAGATGAAAGGTTAAGTGGAGGTGGGGTCAAGGCACTCCTTTCCCCAACTCTTGACGCATCTTCATTTGACCGACTCCCTTGAGATTTTCTTCGTCTCGGTGTAACATTACGCCGTTGCCTTGGAGTAGCATCTAAATCGACAGATGCTTCATCATCAGATAAAATACCTCTATCTTCTTTGGGTAAAAGACAATCATGTGGTGTCTCCCGGGGTTGTGGAGTCCCATATACTGACGATTCACTTGATATCTCTGAATATAAACTATCATAGTAGGTATTAGGTTGTCTTCTGTCTGTTGGGTGATCTTCAAGAGAATTGTCTGAAGACCAGCGAGCTTCTAAAGAATCTGACCGCATGCGAGGTTCCTGTGGAGACGGAGCAAATCGATAAACATCTGCCGCTGAGTTTGGCACATCACGTGCTGGAGTTACGAGAGAATCGGTACACAAAGATCGTGAGCGAGCAGAAACAACAGTTTTACCCGAATGGTCAGTGGCTGAACTTATCCCATCACAACTCCCAGTCCATGAATACAAAGATTTTGGACGACTTCTTCTCTTATGTTGTTGTTGATTGTGTTTAGCTTGTTGCTGGAAAGTAGGGTCTTGTTGAGATGGCCAAGGTTCATTTTTTGATGAAGATTTGACTGAAGCTTTTCTTGGCATTTGCCAGCTCTTTGTTTCTTCAGGTTTTGGGTTTGGAAACATCCAGTTGCCGCCCATACAACCTCTTACTTCAGTTTCCCTTCCGACATCTTTACTGCTTGCCTCTCTTCTTCCTGAACTTCCATCCCTTCTCTTGCTTTTATCTAAATATGGACAATTCCATTCAGGCTTTCGAATAAACATCTCATTTAGAGATGGATGAGACCTATGATGTTTATCATCTGTTACAGAAACATTACTTTCTTTATTCATGCTTGCTTCTTTTGGATAAGCTCCTGAAATACGACTCATTATATATGATGAAGATAAATCACTTACCTCCATACTTTTATCACAGCTGTCATACCTAAAAGTCATTCCCCTTGACTGCCTCGGCATGGTACCATGCATACATGCACTTTTTGCACACTCTCTTGGAGTGCTGAAAGACCCAGAGGAAGGACGAGATGTTAGGCGAAGAGATTCAGATCGACTCATGGTTGGTCCATCTTTATGCGACATATCTCTTGCCAATTCCAAAGATTTATCACACAAAGAGGTACACGAAGACTGTCTTTGAGGGGGAGTTCTGCCAGGGTTACGAGGGCTATTTGCAGAACCACTCTTCTTTGGTCTTGAGTGACCCCAAGGCTTTTCCTCAGAGTTTTGCCTTATTTTTTGTGCACTTTGGGCAGGTACAGGTATATTTCCAGAGGGAGATGGAGCAACTTTTGCCGATGTGTAAGGAAGAGAGAAAAACTGGTGCAAATGAAGCTCTGATGGCCGAACATGTGACGAGAGCTCATTACTTATATCCTGATTGTCTTCCAAACCATATTCAATCCTCAGTGCTTCATCAGAACCAGATATGCTTGCCAATTTATCTTCATCGAGAGATCTACATTTAACGGGGTGAGATAAACTGCCATCTTTTTTCTTTTTATTCTTTGAATTTCTTCTGTGTGGCAAACTGGAAGTAGAATAGCTGAAATTAGATTGCTTATGTAGATTGTAAGAATGCTTAGGGCTATGATCATAATCCTCTAAACCGATCAAATATGTCTTCTCAAAAACAGAGTTAGGCGTCTCCATTGTTGAAGAGTCTTGTTTTACACAACCTTTAAGCTCTTTGATAACGGTATCATACATCAAGCACTGATTATTTGGCATACAAGATGTTGAAGCTGCTCTACTTAACTTGTATTCCTGTTTGTTTCTTCTGTTTTCATTATCGGCTTTAGGTGAATTTCTTTTGAGTGAATCGTAGGTTTTACTGCTCCTACTATTTTGTATGTTAGCCTGTTCTCTCTTAAAGCTGTCCTTTCTAGAAAAGCTTGCCCGTGATTGATAACCTTGTTTTGATTTTTTAACATAATTGCTATCCGTAGTTATTGCCTCATTACTGAATGGAACAGGATAGAATCCCAAATGGTCATGACCAAACTTGTGTATTTGACCCTCATGCCAGCTTTCCCTGTCTCTTGGCCACCTCCATGCTTCAACACTGTGAGCTCTTCTGTGACTCTGATAGTTCTTCATTCTACTTTCATCAGGTAACCTAGTGCTTCCTCTGCAATCCATGTTTATGAAGGCTTGATGTTTCCATTCTCCACTGACCACAGAGGATGAATGACCCGCAGTACATTGAGGGTTACAGCAACCCATGCTGCTTTGAGGTGGTATATACATGGGTGGAACTGTGCAAGGTAAACTATGATATTCATTAGGATTTGTGTAACTTGGACTTAGACCAACAGACATTCTGTTATTTACAATGTGAGTATAAATAGTATTAGAATTAATGTTTCCTTCATTTTGAATAATGCTATCCCATCCTACAAACCCATGTGTGCTGTTTTGGTTATCTTTGTTATGTAAAACATTTGTGCCACTCATCATTTGACAAGGTGATTTCAAATTATCTACTTTTTCCGCTACCCTACAGTCACTTGTATCCCCAAAAGAAGGTTTATCTTTGAAATCTTTGGCTTGTGGTGAACTAATACAGCTCATTTTTCGAGCATAATTTCTTGCTAGGTCATCCAAAGTTGAACCATCTTCTCGATGGATGGCAGGAACATCTTGAGGGTGGTGAATGTGGCTGTGCATAGAGACAAAGGGTGATG
>NC_090742.1:15015823-15028323 GCF_036898095.1 Palaemon carinicauda
AGTATTTTGCATATGTGGCATCACTGGAGTATTTTGCATATCACGTAGTATAAGTATTCTCCAAATTATGTGGTATGGGTATTTTGCATATCATGTAGTATGAGTACTTTGCATATTACATGGCATCACCTGAGTATTTTGCATATTACATGGTATCACCTGAGTATTTTGCATATCACGTATGTGTATTTTGCATAAGACGTGGTATCTGAGTATTTTGCATATCACGTAGTATAAGAATTTTGCATATTACATGGTATCATCCGAGTATTTTGCATATCATGTAGTAGAGAATTTTGCATATCACATGGTATCATCTGAGCATGTTGCATATCACGTAGTATCATCTGAGTATTTTGCATATCACGTAGTAAAGAATTTTGCAAATTACGTGGTATCATCTGAATATTTTGCATATCACGCAGTATGAGTATTTTGCAGATGACGTGGTATAATCTGAGTATATTGCATATCACGTAGTATGAGAATTTTGCATATTACATGGTATCATCTGAGTATTTTGCATATCATGTAGTGAGAATTTTGAATATTACATGGTATTATCTGTGTATGTTGCATATCAAGTAGTATCATCCGAGTATTTTGCATATCACATAGTAGAGAATTTTGCATATTACGTGGTATCATCTGAGTATTTTGCATATCACGCAGTATGAGTATTTTTCATATGACGTGGTATAATCTGAGTATGTTGCATATCAAGTAGTATCATCTGAGTATTTTGCATATCACGTAGTTTGATTATTTGCATATCATGTAGTATGAGTACATTGTATATCACGCAGTATGAGTATTTTGCATATGACGTGGTATCATCTGAGTATGTTGCATATCACGTAGTATCATCTGAGTATTTTGCATATCACGTAGTGTGATTATTTGCATATCATGTAGTATGAGTACATTGTATATCACGCAGTATGAGTATTTTGCATATGACGTGGTATCATCTGAGTATGTTGCACATCACGTAGTATCATCTGAATATTTTGCATATCATATAGTATGAGTATTTTGCATATTACGTGGTATCATCTGATTATGTTGCATATCACGTAGTTTCATCTGAATATTTCGCATACCATATAGTATGAGTATTTTGCATATCACGTAGCATCATCTGAAAATTTTGCATATCATGTAGTATAAGTATTTTGCTTATTACGTGGTATCATCTGAGTATTTTGCATATCACGTAGTGTGATTATTTGTATATCATGTAATATGAGTAATATGCATATCACACAGTATGCGTATTTTGCATATGACGTGGTATCATCTGATTATGTTGCATATCACGTAGTATCATCTGAATATTTTGCATATCATATAGTATGAGTATTTTCCATATTACGAGGTATCATCTGAGTATGTTGCAAATCACGTAGTATCATCTGAATATTTTACATATCATATAGTATGAGTATTTTGCATATTACGTGGTATCACTGAGTATTTTGCATATCACGTAATATGATTATTTGCATATCACGTAATATGATTATTTGCATATCACGTAGAATGAGTAATTTGCATATCACGCAGTATGAGTATTTTGCATATGACGTGCTATCATCTGAGTATGTTGCATATCACGTAGCATCACCTGAAAATTTTGCATATCATGTAGTAGGAGTATTTTGCAAATTACGTGGTATCATCTGAGTATTTTACATATCACGCAGTATGAGTATTTGCATATCATGTAGTATGAGTATTTTGCATATCATGCAGTATGAGTATAAGCATATCATATAGTATGAGTATTTTGCATATTACATGATACATCACCCAATTATCGATTACGCAATATACGATCAAATGGCAAAATACAATCAAATTACAAATTGCGTTTATACCATGAAACTGCAAACCATCACAAAGTAATCTCCCCACCCCTATCTCTCTCTCTCTCTCTCTCTCTCTCTCTCTCTCTCTCTCTCTCTCTCTCTCTCTCTCTCTCTCTCTTTACCACGTGGAAAGCAGCTCTTCCGATCCATCATCTTTAAGAGACATGGCCGATTCGTTTCTACCAGACTGTAATCTCTTTCAACCCCTTCCTCTCGTGTTTGTTGATCCAGAGGCCACGTCCATAATAGGACGAGGTAGATGGGGTTACTCAAATGGCCATTGAGAGATAAGTTGGAGAACTTCTCTATCTCGAAAAGAAGTCTGATTAGAAAATGGTTGTTGGAAACGGGAATGAAGATAGGATCCTTCTTTATTATTATTATTATTATTATTATTATTATTATTATTATTATTATCATTATTATTACTTGCTAAGGTACAACCCTAGTTGGAAAAGCAAGATGCTATAAGCCCATGGGCTCCAATAGAGAAAATAGCCCCAGTGAGGAAAGGAAACAAGAAAACATAGAATATTTCAAGAATAGTAAGATCCAAATAAATATTTCCCATATAAACTATTAAAACTTGAACAAAACACGAGGAAGAAAAATAAGATAGAATATTGTGCCCGAGTGTACCCTCAAGCAAGATATCTCTAACTCAAGACATTGGAAGACCATGGTACAGAGGCTATGCCACTACCCGAGATTAGAGAACTATGGTTTGATTTTGGAGTGTCCTCCTAGAAGAGCTGCTTACCAGAGCTAAAGAGTCTCTTCTACCCTTAAATATGCTACAAAGGATTGATCCCCTTAGAAAGTCTAAAAGAATGGTCACCTCAGAAATTGTCTAAAGCGACGATCCCTTTAGAAATGGTTTAAAATACTGGTTCCCTTAGAAATGGCCTAAATGATTGATCCAATAAGAAATGTTAAGGGATGATCCCCTTAGAAATGGTCTAAGGTGATGAGGAGCCCCTTCTTAGAAATGGTCCAAAGGATTGATCACCTAGTGGTCAAAAGAGATGATCCCCTTAGAAATGGTTTAAAGTGACCGCCCCCCCTAAAAATGGTCAAAAGGATTGATCCCATAAGAAATGTCAAGGGATCATATCTCTTAGCAATGGTCTAAAAGAGATGATCCCCTTAGAAATTGTCTAAAGCGATGATTCCTTTAGAAATGGTGCAAAAGAGATGAACCCTTTAGAAATTGTCTAAAGCGATGATTCCTTTAGAAATGGTGCAAAAGAGATGAACCCTTTAGAAATTGTCTAAAGTGATGATTCCTTTAGAAATGGTGCAAAAGAGATGAACCCTTTAGAAATTGTCTAAAGCGATGATTCCTTTAGAAATGGTGCAAAAGAGATGAACCCTTTAGAAATTGTCTAAAGCGATGATTCCTTTCGAAATGGTGCAAAAGAGATGAACCCTTTAGAAATTGTCTAAAGCGATGATTCCTTTCAAAATGGTGCAAAAGAGATGAACCCTTTAGAAATTGTCTAAAGCGATGATTCCTTTAGAAATGGTGCAAAAGAGATGAACCCTTTAGAAATTGTCTAAAGCGATGATTCCTTTAGAAATGGTGCAAAAGAGATGAACCCTTTAGAAATTGTCTAAAGCGATGATTCCTTTCGAAATGGTGCAAAAGAGATGAACCCTTTAGAAATTGTCTAAAGCGATGATTCCTTTCGAAATGGTGCAAAAGAGATGAACCCTTTAGAAATTGTCTAAAGCGATGATTCCTTTAGAAATGGTGCAAAAGAGATGAACCCTTTAGAAATTGTCTAAAGTGATGATTCCTTTAGAAATGGTGCAAAAGAAATGAACCCTTTAGAAATTGTCTAAAGCGATATCTCCTTAGAAATGATGCAAAAGAGATGAACCCTTTAGAAATTGTCTAAAGCAATGATCCCCTTTTAGAAATTGGATAAAGTGATGATCTCCCTTATAAATGGCCTAAGGAATGATCCCTTAAAAATTGTATAAAGGAATAATCTCCCTTAGATATTGTCCAAAGGATTGATCCCCTTAGAAAAAGTCCTTCCTGTAGCAGAAGCTTTTTAATTTTACCTGCATACTTTTCTCTACAGGTGAAAAAAAAACCTTAATTACAAATGCTATGTATAATCAACTCTATTTTTTCTTTAACTTTAACTGTAGCTTTCTTTTATCTTTAACTTTAACTATAATGCCCTGTATAATTAACTGTATCTTATTTTTAACTTTAACTGTGCCTCTTTCTTTTATCTTTAACTTTAACGTTAATGCCCTGTATAATCAACTCTATTTCTTTAACTTTAAATGTATCTCTTCCTTATATCTTCTTTAACTATAATGCTCTGTATAATTAACTCTATTTCTTCTTTAAATTTAATTGTATTTTTCTTTTATCTTTAACTTTAACTATAATGCTCTGTATAATCAACTCTATTTTTTCTTTAACTTTAACTGTATCTTTTTCTTTTACCTTTTAACTTTAATTATCATGCTCTATATAATTAACTCTATTTTTCCTTTAACTGTATTTTTCTCTTGTCTTTAACTTTAACTATAATGCTCTGGATAATTAACTCTATTTTTTTTAACTTTAACTGTACCTCTTTCTTTTATCTTCAACTTCAACTACATTGCTCTGTATAATTAACTATTTTTTTCTTTAACTTTAACTGTACCTCTTTCTTTGATCTTTAACTTTAACTATAATGCTTTGTATAATTGTATAATTAACTGTATCTTTTCTTTAACATTAACTGTATCTTTTCTATAACATTAACTGTATCTTTCTTTTTATCTTTAACTTTAAACTATTTTTTTCTTTAACTTTAACTATCTTTCTTTTATCTTTAAGTCTAAACTATTTTTTCTTTAACTTTAACTGTATCTCTTTCTTTTATCTTTAATTTTAACGATATTGTTAAGTTCGTTATTATTCTAGTCCAAGCACAAAGTTCTCGGGGACATTAGACTATGAAAATACGAAACTAAAATTCTACAATGATGGAAAATGGAAGAAAATAAAAACCTATTGCTGGTGTTTCCATTTTTTTGTTTATCAAATCATTATTATCATTATTATTATTATTATTATTATTATTATTATTATTATTATTATTATTGTTGTTGTTGTTGTTGTTCTTGTTATTATTATATTTAATTATTATTATAATTATTGGTATTATTATTATTATTATTTTACATACCCTGAATTGTAAAAACTCCAACGATTTTCATAATTCAAATCAAGAGCTGAAATACTAAGTGACATTGACTCCACTTTCATGGTAACCAAGATACCATCTTCAATTCTCAAGAACTACAATTGCTCGAAGATTGTTACCACGTGTGAACCTGATGGGTCGTATTGGAAAATGACCCTTACGCGCAAGGATAGAAAGTCGAGAATGAAAGATATGCACAACCAGACATTGGGGAAAAAGGTGAAAATAGAACAAAAAATATATAAAATGTGGGGAGATAGTGAGAGATAGTGAGTAGCAAACAGGTGTTCGGATATTGGCTTGGGAAGGTGGCATTTGAAGCCAGTTCACAAAAAAAAAAAAAAAAAAAAAAAAAAAAAAAAAATAGTCTCTGATTCTTTGTTTTCGTTTTCATGTGGATACATATTTTATTACATATGAATATGGATTTATGAATTTGGGCTAAATAGCTTTACGTTGGGGCTTGTGAGGCCATTCAGCAGCCTTGTGCATCTATGGAGGGAAGGACACACACACACACACACACACATATATATATATATATATATATATATATATATATATATATATATATATATATATATATATATATATATATATATGTGTGTGTGTGTATATATACATACATATATATATATATATATATATATATATATATATATATATATATATATATATATATTTATATATATAAAATCACGAGTGATAGTGATATAAATTCATCATAAAACAACCACGTGTTGCAAACTCACAATTCAGCTATCATGGTGGAGATGGGTTTATTTCAAGTCTATGACCAGATTCCTGAATTCGACAGGAATATGTACGGGGACTTGTCATAAACACATATCTCTCTTGATGGCTCAGTTGGTAGAGTCCTCGCAAGCATGGTTTCCGGCCGAATAGGTAGGGGGGTTCGAATCTCTACCCGGCCAGAAGCTGCTACTAAAAAATGAATTCCAAGGGGATATATATTCCCAAGATAGAATTCGGTATTAAATGTCATTCGTGGGTGATATTTACACACACAAACACACACACACACACACACACACACACACACACACACACACACACATATATATATATATATATATATATATATATATATATATATATATATATATATATATATATATATATATATATATATATGTATATATACCGTTATAGGAAACCAATAAGTGATATAAAAGAGCGATCTGTCGTTTCGAAAAGAAACCTACACTCTTGGGGGTTAAGAGCCCGATTATTTTTCGCAATTAGGCTTTTAAGATCGGTTCCTTGCCACTTTCAGAAGTTCGATTGAACTCCCGAAAAGTTAGCCGAGTTGGCCCGACTTTCCACGAGCGTTTTTTTCCACTGGAAACCGTTACTGCTAGAGTAATTACCGCCTCTCTCTCTCTCTCTCTCTCTCTCTCTCTCTCTCTCTCTCTCAAGATATCTGCAAATCAGCGTATATGACCCGTTAAAATGATGGCTAATATTTAGATAGATATGCACACACACGTATCCCCAACTTGTAAGGGTATGACTGCTTCCTCTCCCCCACCATACCCGAGAGATAGGGAGAGCTGAGCGTGACAGAAAAGATATATATATATATATATATATATATATATATATATATATATATATATATATATATATATGTGTGTATATATATAACATATATATATATATATATATATATATATATATATATATATATATATATATATATATAGGCAGACATTTGCTCTTTACTATAGCATCCTGCTTTTCCAACTAGGGTTGTAGCTTAGCAAGTAATAATAATAATAATAATAATAATAATAATAATAATAATAATAATAATAATAATGATAATAATAATAATAATAATAATAATAATAATAACATAGATACAGGAGAGATGCGCTTCATAGTTCTCACACGTAAATATCACAGCATGGTTAAATCTTCGCACAGCTAATACTAAACTTTAGTATTTATGTCAAGACATTTTCAATTTAAATGACTTCAATTACTCCTCCTTTTTTGCTTCCAAATCTATTGAATACCAATAATTTCTGTTTCTTTTCTTACTTTAAATATGTATGTATCATCTCCCTTTTATGCATTATCCTTTACGTATTTCATATCATTTCTTGCAATATTATTCTCATGACTCTTTTTACCATCATTCATTATTTTTACGCCATAATACCAACTGCTTTAACCAATTCAAATCTTTCACTAACTCATCACATTCCTCATTTACATTTACATCCTTAGTTGTGCTTGCATTTATTTCAACTATCTCTGTTTTCAAACAACTTAAGCTTTTTTCTGAGTCTCTGCAATCTCTCTTCTCTATCAGCCAATTACATTGTATTATTATTTGGGATTGCAAGTGATGTATGTGGCAAGAAGGTTGTTGGAGGCAGCATGAGGAAGGGCAGTGAATGGTGGAATGGGGGAGTGAAGGTGAGAGTGGAAGAGAAAAAGAGGGCTTTTGAAGAATGGCTGCAGAGTAATAGTATAGAGAAGTATGAAAAATATAGAGAGCAAAAGGTGGAAGTAAAGCGCAAGGTACGTGAGGCAAAGAGGGCAGCTGACCTGAGGTGGGGTCAGGGACTGGGTCAGTCATATGAAGAGAATAAGAAGAAGTTTTGGAAAGAAGTGAAGAGAGTAAGGAAGGCCGGCGCAAGAATTGAAGAGACAGTGAAAGATGGAAATGGAAGGTTGTTAAAAGGAGAGGAGGCAAGGAAAAGGTGGGCGGAATATTTTGAAAGTTTGCTGAATGTTGAGGATGATAGGGAGGCAGATATAATTGCGGTTCCAGGTGTTGAGGTGCCAGTGATGGGAGATGAGAATGAGAGAGAGATTACAATAGAGGAAGTGAGGAGAGCACTAGATGAAACGAGAGTAGGAAAAGCATCGGGTATGGATGGTGTGAAAGCTGAGATGTTGAAGGAAGGGGGTGTGACTGTACTTGAATGGTTGGTGAGATTGTTTGATGTGTGTTTTGTGTTGTCAATGGTACCAGTAGATTGGGTCTGTGCATGTATTGTACCACTATATAAGGGTAAGGGAGATGTGCATGAGTGTTGTAATTCAAGAGGTATTAGTTTGTTGAGTGTAGTTGGAAAAGTGTATGGTAGAATACTGATTAATAGGATTAAGGATAAAACAGAGAATGCAATCTTGGAAGTACAGGGTGGTTTTAGAAGAGGTAGGGGTTGTATGAATCAGATTTTTACAGTTAGGCAGATATGCGAGAAATATTTAGCAAAAGGTAAGGAGGTGTATGTTGCGTTTATGGATCTGGAGAAAGCATATGATAGAGTTGATAGGGAAGCAATGTGGAATGTGATGAGGTTATATGGAGTTGGTGGAAGGTTGTTGCAAGCAGTGAAAAGTTTCTATACAGGTAGTAAAGCATGTGTTAGAATAGGAAAGGAGGTGAGCGATTGGTTTCCGGTGAGAGTGGGGCTGAGACAGGGATGTGTGATGTCGCCCTGGTTGTTTAACTTGTATGTTGATGGAGTGGTGAGAGAGGTGAATGCTAGAGTGCTTGGACGAGGATTAAAACTGTTAGGCGAGAATGATCATGAATGGGAGGTAAATCAGTTGTTGTTTGCGGATGATACTGTACTGGTAGCAGACACAGAAGAGAAGCTTGACCGACTAGTGACAGAATTTGGAAGGGTGTGTGAGAGAAGGAAGTTGAGAGTTAATGTGGGTAAGAGTAAGGTTATGAGATGTACGAGAAGGGAAGGTGGTGCAAGGTTGAATGTCATGTTGAATGGAGAGTTACTTGAGGAGGTGGATCAGTTTAAGTACTTGGGGTCTGTTGTTGCAGCAAATGGTGGAGTGGAAGCAGATGTACGTCAGAGAGTGAATGAAGGTTGCAAAGTGTTGGGGGCAGTTAAGGGAGTAGTAAAAAATAGAGGATTGTGCATGAATGTAAAGAGAGTTCTGTATGAGAAAGTGATTGTACCAACTGTGATGTATGGATCGGAGTTGTGGGGAATGAAAGTGATGGAGAGACAGAAATTGAATGTGTTTGAGATGAAGTGTCTGAGGAGTATGGCTGGTGTATCTCGAGTAGATAGGGTTAGGAACGAAGTGGTGAGGGTGAGAACGGGTGTAAGAAATGAGTTAGCGGCTAGAGTGGATATGAATGTGTTGAGGTGGTTTGGCCATGTTGAGAGAATGGAAAATGGCTGTCTGCTAAAGAAGGTGATGAATGCAAGAGTTGATGGGAGAAGTACAAGAGGAAGGCCAAGGTTTGGGTGGATGGATGGTGTGAAGAAAGCTCTGGGTGGTAGGAGGATAGATGTGAGAGAGGCAAGAGAGCGTGCTAGAAATAGGAATGAATGGCGAGCGATTGTGACGCAGTTCCGGTAGGCCCTGCTGCTTCCTCCGGTGCCTTAGATAACCGCGGAGGTAGCAGCAGTAGGGGACTCAGCAGTATGAAGCTTCATCTGTGGTGGAAATGTGGGAGGTTGGGCTGTGGCACCTTAGCAGTACCAGCTGAACTCGGCTGAGTCCCTGGTTAGGCTGGAGGAACGTAGAGAGTAGAGGTCCCCTTTTTGTTTTGTTTCTTGTTGTTGTCGGCTACCCCCCAAAATTGGGGGAAGTGCCTTTGGTATATGTATGATGTATTATTATTAAATGCTAAGCTACAACTCTAGTTAGATAAGCAAGATACTAAAAGCCCAAGGGCTCCAACAGGGAAAATAGCCCAGCGAGGAAAGGAAACAAGGAAAAATAAAATATTTTAAGAACGGTAACATTGAAATAATTATCTCCTATACAAACTATAAAAACTTGAACAAAACAAGAGGAGGAGAAATAAGATAGAATAGTGTCCGAGTGTACCCTCAAGGAAGAGAACTCTACTCCAAGACAGTGGAAGACCATGATTCAGAGGCTATGGCACTATCCAAGATTAAAGAACAATGGTTTGATTTTTGGAGTGTCCTTCTCCTAGAAGAACTGCTTACCATAGCTAAAGAGTCCCTTCTAGCCTTATATGTAAACAACATGCTCCTTCCTAACCCTAGAACTTCCATCAACACCACATCATTTCCTTGTCTACTCTCATCACTTTCCATTAATACTCTTAGCTATGATAAAAAGCTCTTCTAGAAAAACACTCCAAAATCACACCATTACTCTCTAGTCTTGGGTAGTACCATAGCCTCTGTACCATGGTCTTCCACTCTCTTGGATTAGAGATCTCTTGCTTGAGGGTACACTGGGGCAAACTGTTCTATCTTATTTCTCTTCCTGTTGTTTTTATGAAGTTTTTATAGTATATATGTGAAAGATCTAATTTAATGTTGTTACTGTTCCTAAAATATTTTATTTTGATTTTTTATTACTTCTCAGTTTGTTTATTTCCTTATTTCATTTCCTAAACTTTGCTATTTTTCTTTATTGGAGCCCTTGGGCTTATAGCATCTTGCTTTTCAAAATAGAGCTGTAACTTAGCTTGTAAAAATAATAATATACAAACAGTCACTGAGAAATACGTAACACACTTTGAGACAGAGTCCTGTCTACAAGAAACTCTTCATCTCCCGTCCAAATCCTCCTACGGCAAACTTCACTCTCATAGCTGAAAGTTCACATCACTCTCAACTAACTACCTTAAACATCATACCTCAATATCATTGGCAGTTTACTTTTATCTTTTCTTTTCTAAGCTGTTTTTGTGACCCTGTACTGCACATAGAGCTCTTCGGAAATATCACATACCTAATTTCAAGATATTTACCTCCGCCAACGAAGTTGGAAACAGGTTATGTTTTACCCCCTGTTTGTGTGTGTTTGTATGTGAACAGCTTCCTGGCCACAATTTTAATCGTAGAGTAATGAAACTTGCACGGATTAACTGTTATGTAAAAATATGGAAATTATTATATTTTGGAAGGTCAAGGTCAAAAGTCAAGGTCATGGTCAAGCAAAATGTCCAATTTACGTAATCAGCAATAAGTTTGGACATCGTAGTCACAGAGACTTCAAACTTAGTTCATATTTGAGTGTATGAACATCCATGCCAATCAATACATGTTGAGGTCAAAGGTCAAGGTCAAGGTCGAGCAAATGGTCGATAAATAAGCTGCTTTAGCTGAGGTCTGTGCTCTACTGAGGGTCCCTCTGGTTTCCAAAGTATTTTCTTTAATAAAATCCCCCATCTTCATTAATCCTAAGCGTATAGCTTAGGATTAATGAATCAATACTCATTTACAGCATATACTTGCATTCAAATCACCTATCTCTACTACATTCTCCAGTTTTTACCTCAATCATTGGGCTTCCACAAACTGTATTTCTGTTCATTTAGATCTACGACTTATCCCAGCAATCAGCATTTTAATAAACGATTTTTCTCCCCTCAAACATATACCTTAATTTACTAGACGATTACAACTGAATTATTTACTCTAGCTTCTCTCACTTTAGAACAGCTTTTGAAATTACAAAAGGGAGATCTGTCTATAAAATGATACTAGGAACACAAAAATAAGTTTTCTGAACTTATCTTTCACAAAGTATTAACCCTGACTGGCATTAGAGTCATCAAGAAATTGGTCTCAACAAAATTTTGAAATCTGCATAGACACATGTACCAATAAAAAAAAATAACTTTGAAGGACTAACGGATGGCAAACTCCTTCTACAATCCTTCATCTCAATGAAAAAATCCTAACGGAAAAGCGTAAGAATGAAAGGAGTGTTTCCATATCCTTACCTTATGAACGCAGTCTTCGAAGAGTACGACCATTCTCATCCTATCGCCGCATCCTTGGATGAAGTTGACCAGCGCCTTGTGATCCGCCTTTTCCATGTCATGGCCGTTGATGGAGAGTATGACGTCACCTGGGCCATAATTGTTGCCATTAATCACTTTACTCAATTTTTTTTTTAATTAGGCACATTTGCACTGACTTGCAGCAATGCAATTTTAGCTCGGAAGAGTTTCCTACTAGCTGACTGTTTAGAATTATCTTGTTCAACCAACCAGCTAGCAGGAAACTTTTCCGAGCTAAAAGGGCACCCCTGCGATTTGCACTGAAGAAAAGTTTCCTACTAGCTGACTGGTTAGAATTATCTTGTTCAATCAACCAGCTAGCAGGAAACTTTTCCGAGCTAAAAGGGCACCCCTGCGATTTGCACTGACTCCCAGCGGTGCCCTTTTAGCTCGCAAAAGTTTCCTACAAGCTGACTGGTTAGAATTATCTTGTTCAACCAATCAGCTAGCAGAAAAATTTTCCGAGCTAAAAGGGCACTCCTGCGAGTCAGTGCAAATGCGTCTCATTAAAAAAAATTAAGTATAGATCAATAATTCGCACCTCACACGGCTTTGATTCAAAATCTAATCGCCTTTTCATATAATCTGATTAATTTGATAATATTAATGTTCTGATTTGATTTA
>NC_090742.1:15033323-15038323 GCF_036898095.1 Palaemon carinicauda
GGGGAGCCTATGGGTCTACCTGCTGAGTCATCAGGAGCCTTTGTCTGGCCCTCACCTTGGGTGGAAGGAGGCTTGGGCGCTGATTATATTTATATATGGTCAGTCTCTAGGACACTGTCCCGCTTGATATGGCAATATCCCTGTCACTTGCCTCTGCCATTCATAAGCGAACCTTTAAAATATTGACTTATGTACTCCCCAAGACAGATTAGTTCACCAAACTTTCAACTGGGCTCCACAAGGCACTAGAAGAGTTGAAAGACCCAGACCAACATGGCTGAGAATTATGAAGAGTGAAGTAGATGATGATGAATGGAGAAGTATTGAATTAAAAGTCCAAGACAGAGACGACTGGCGAAATCTAACTGAGGCCCTTTGCGTCAATAGACGTAGGGGGAGACGATGATGATGATTGACTTAAGTAGCTATCAACTTAACACATCTGGTGATTTATGTAGCCACTGACTTAATGCCAATATTGACTAAATGTAGGTTCTAACTTATACTACAATGGAATTAGGACAAATACTGACTCATGTTGGTACTGATTACCTCCGCCAAAGAAGTTGAAAGGAGGTTAGGTTTTCGCCCATGTTTGTGTGTTTGTTTGTGTGCACGTGTTTGTTTGCGAAGACCTTCCTGGCCACAATTTAAGTCGTAGAGTGATGAAACTAGCGGGGATTAACTATTATGTAAATAATGGAAATTATTAAATCTTGGAAGGTCAAGGTCAAAGGTCAAGGTCACGGTCAAGATAAATGCTCAATTCACGTAATCAGCCATAAGTTTGGAGATCGTTGTCACAGAGACTTGAAACTTGGTTCATATTTGACTGTATGAAAATCCATGCTAATTAATACATGTTAGGGTCAAAGGTCAAGGTCAAGGTCGAGCAAAAGGTCAAGAAATAAGCGGCCGCGGCGGAGGTCTGCGCTCTACTGCGTGCCCCTCTAGAGTTGGTACTGATTTTTATGCTGCTAATGAACTGAAATAAATGCTGAAGTTTTCTGCTACTGATTCATTCTGCTAATTATTAAAACCCATACTAACTTATTCTGCTACTAGCTTAATCTAGCTAATGGTTAATAGCTAATGGTTAATGTTGCTATTGATTTCAAAGCAGCTATTGAATTGGGCACCTCTTGAGTCATACAGCTATCGATTTCACTATGCTTTAAAATAATCTGCTACTGACTGACGCTTATGACTGACACATTTACTGACTAACACAGCAACTGACTGATGCAGCTACTGACTGACACACTACTGACTGTCGAAACTACAGAATGACGCAACTACTGACTGACGCAGTTACTGACTGACACAGCTACTGACTGACGCAGTTACTGACTGAAAGAGTTACTGAATGACATAATTACAGATTGAGGCATTTGCTGACTGACGCAGTTAGTGACTAACATACTTACTGACTGACGCATTTACTGACTAACACAGCCACTGACTGATACAGCTACTGACTGACACACTTACTGACTGTCGAAACTACAGAATGACGCAACTACTGACTGACGCAGTTACTAACTGCCACAGCTACTGACTGACGCAGTTACTGACTGACAGAGTTACTGACTGACATAACTACAGATTGAGGCATTTGCTAACTGACGCAGTTAGTGACTGACACATTTACTGACTAACACAGCCACTGACTGATGCAGCTACTGACTAACACAGTTACTGACTGACACAATTACTGACTGTTGCAACTATTGACTGACAGTTACTGACTGACACAGTTACTGACTGACGCATTTACTGACTGACACAGCTACTGACTAATGCACTTACTAACTGACACAGTTAATGACTAACACAGCCACTGACTGTCGCAGCAACTGACCGACACATGCAAACTTGTTTTACGACTCACATTCTAACTTGATGTTTTCCTTCTAATCATGTGACTTACACTGCAGCACTCTGGGACTTACTCCTACTCCCCCCCCCCCTCTATCTCTTCTTCCTCCTTCCAGGAAATGCTAATTAGCTCTGGATATTACCCAGACATAGAAGGATGACTATCTGGGTCTATCTGTGAAAGTAGTCCCTCAGGAACCATGTAATTAAAGCGCTTTACTCTTGGGGTCTTATTAATTATAGAGCAATTCGACTGACGTGCTGGTGTGTGCAGACGAATCCTCTCGCCAGATCTTGTAATAGTCGAGAAATGTGAGATAATCCACATCTTTGCTTTGTGTTGGAAAAATATGAAATAATCCACATTTTTGTTTAGTGCTGATTAAATGTGTGATAATCCACATCTTTGTTTTGTGTTGAAGAAATGTGAGATAATCCACATCTTTGTTTTGTGTTGAAGAAATGTGAGATAGTCCACATCTTTGTTTTATGTTGAAATGTGACATAATTCACATCTTTGTTTTGTGTTCAAGAAATGTGAAATAGTCTACATCTTTGCTTTGTTGAAGAAATGAGAGATAATCCACATCTTTGTTTTGTGTTGCAGAAATGTGAGATAATCCACATCTTTGTTTTGTGTTGCAGAAATGTGAGATAATCCACATGTTTGTTTTGTGTTGCAGAAATGTGAGATAACCCACATGTTTGTTTTATGTTGAAGAAACGTAAAATAGTCTACATCTTTGTTTTGTGTTGCAGAAATGTGAGATAATCCACAAGTTTGTTTTATGTTGAAGAAACGTAAAATAGTCTACATCTTTGTTTTGTGTTGCAGAAATGTAAGATAATCCACATTTTTGTTTAGTGTTGAGGAAATGTGAGATAATCCAAATTGTTACTTTGTGTTGAAGAAATGTGGGATAATCCACATATATGTCTTGCGTTGAAATGCTAAATAATCCATATCTTTGTTTTGTGTTGCAGAAATGTGAGATAATCCACATCTTTGTTTTGTGTTGAAGAAATATGAGATAATCCACATCTTTGTTAGGTGTTGAAGAAATGTAAGATAACCCACAAGTTTCTTTTGTGCTGAGGTCCTTTTGGTAATCAAAGATTGCATAGACTTATTTGTAAACTAGGTCAAGATGAACTGTACACCTAAAAAAACTCAGAACAAGCTTCGTTTATATTTTTTTTTCCAGATGAAAACGAGAGGGACCAAACCAAAGTCTGCTCTATCAATCTTTCCAATATCCTGATGGAATTGACTCCCCCGAAAGCTTGCCTTCAACGTGGTATCTTGCCTCAGCTTTCACCCTGGAACTTGTATGTATGAATGTATGTATTATGTATACTCTCCTCACCCGTGAAGGTTCAATGCACTTGGTCCCATGCAAGGGATGGTCAATAAAGTCTTAACCCATTGAGTTCTAGATCAGTAGAAGACAAAGATTGATTGATTGTGATATTATCTGGCGTTACAGCTTTCAACGTCAATGCGAGAGAGAGAGAGAGAGAGAGAGAGAGAGAGAGAGAGAGAGAGAGAGAGACTTTCTTTTTCTTCACAAATAGAAAGATACATTTCTCTACCATTGATTTCAAGGTTAGTAGGAATTGTTTGATTGTGGTATTACCTGGCGTTACAACTTTCAACGTTAATGAGGCAAAGTAAAGAGAGAGAGAGAGAGAGAGAGAGAGAGAGAGAGAGAGAGAGAGAGAGACTTTCTTTTTCTTCACAAATAGAAAGATACATTTCTCTACCATTGATTTCAAGGTTAGTAGAAATTCTTTGATTGTGGTATTACCTGGCGTTACAACTTTCAACGTTAATGAGGCAAAGTAAAGAGAGAGAGAGAGAGAGAGAGAGAGAGAGAGAGAGAGAGAGAGAGAGAGAGAGAGAGAGAGAGAGAGACTCTTTCTTCACAAATAGAAAGAAACATTTCTCTACCATTGATTTCAAGGTCAGTAGAAATTGTTTGATTGTGGTATTACCTGGCATTACAACTTTTAACGTCAATGAGGCAAAGGAGAGAGAGAGAGAGAGAGAGAGAGAGAGAGAGAGAGAGAGAGAGAGAGAGAGAGAGAGAGAGAGAGAGAATTTCTATTTATTCCCAAATAAAAAGAAACATTTCTTTACCATTGACTTCAAGGTCAGTAGATATTGGCTGACCATGGTATTACGTGTAGACCGGGTGGCAAGATCACCCCGTTCAGGATGTTTTCTGGTAACTTTATTAAATTACATTTCCTGATAACCTATGTCTTGGGCTATGTCAAGAACATAGCGACCACCCTCAACTCGGGCTCTTGTCACATAGGGGGCTAAAATACCCCCTTTTCACACTACACTCAACTCTGTATCACATAAATCTATATTAAACTTTATATGGGCTGTCAAAAATATCCAGACCTTCATGATATTTTGCAAGGACTATTGTAATATATTAAGAAACATATGTAAAGAACAAAAATTATAAAAGTATAATATATATTTTGAACGTAATCCAAAATGTACACACACAAACCGAACAAATCTGGTTTTTAATATATTTTTCTTTGGAAACGAAGTCCTCTTAGGAAAAAAAATAACGAATCTATGGGTAGATGCTTCATAGAAAAACTTCCATATCATAAAACCTTTCTTTTGAGTCTATGTTCGCAGTTGTAATTAACATACAGAACACACGGTGGTAAATAACGCACATTTTTTTCCACAAACTTGAAAAAAATATGCATTAATAAATGTCCACTATACATGACTTGGCCTACTTGCATACTGCCTGCATCAAATGTACTCATTTAAGCTAAATTGAGCATTACTAAGGTGAATTATACTATGCTAGCATAAACGAATTTTTTTTTTCTTTTTATAAAACTATGAATTGTAGATTTTTTAAATAAAAAAAAACTCATGTCAATAGCAAATGATTGATCACTGCCTGATTCATCATCTTCAACCTCGTCATCATCAAATTCATAATTTCATGATCATCAAATTGAAATCATCACACTTTGCTTCGTCTCTTCTCGACACGTGTTTCGGATGACTTCGCGACCCTTCTTCAGGACTAAATTGTGTTTTGGAACTACACTTTAATATGAAGGTTATGGTGGCGAAT
>NC_090742.1:15040823-15045823 GCF_036898095.1 Palaemon carinicauda
GACTGCCTTCCTGATTCCAATTGTCGCTGACCCCATCTTGACGACGTATTTTGGTTTTCTTTCAAAGTCGCAGACTTAACAATTCTTTTAACTTTCCACAAAGCATTTTCTGCATCACTCAAATCTTGTTTCCTTTATAATGGTCTCAAGAGGCTAGGCGGTGAACAAAGCTTGCAAACTTGGGTTGATCAATAAAACGATCTTTTTACCTTTTCTAACATTTCTGCTCGAAGACGAATGACAATCTGAAGCCGATTTAAGAATGTACCGGTATTCCACTGATGACGAGAGACAACCTGGAGACAAACAATGAGTGGGGAGAGTTTTGAAGACTATTTAGGATCCTGGAGCCTGTTAGTGATTTCGAAAAGTTTTCAAGTGTATTAAATTAAAAATAAGGCAGAAACAGGAACTCTATATTGTTAGCCCAGCAGGGAACACCACCCCTCCCACCGGACCGGTGGATCTCCCCCGCCCCTGCGACTGGCGCGGTGGGGCTCCCCATCTCCTGCGACTGGCATGGCGGGGCTTTCCCGCTCCCGCGGCTGGCGCTGCAGGGCTCCCCCGCTCCTGCAGTTGGCGTGGCGGGGCTCTCCCGCTCCCATGGCTGGCGCGGCAGGGCTCCCCCGCTCTCACGGCTGACGCGGCGTGGCTCTCCCGCTCCTGTGGCTGGTGCAGCGGGGCTCTCCCGCTCCCGCGGCTGGCGCGGCGGGGCTCCCTCGCTACCGCGGCTGGCCAGCGGGGCTCTCCCCGCTCCCTCGGCTGACGTCCCGGGGCTCCACCGCTCCCGCGGTTGGCACGGCGGGGCTCCCCCGCTTCCGCTGTACTCATTGCGAGGCTTCCCCGCTCCCACTGCATGCAAGGCGGGGCTTCCCCGCTCCTGCTGCATGCAATGCGGGCCTCCGCCGCTCCAGCTGCATGCAAGGCGGGGCTCCCCCGCTCCCGCTGCACGCAAGGAAGGGCTCCCCCGCTCCCGCTGCACGCAAGGCGGGGCTCCCCCGCTCCCGCTGCATGTAAGGCGAGGCTTCCCCACTCCCACTAGCGCGGCCCGTCTCCCCCGCTCCCGCTGGCATGGCGTATGTAACAAGGAAGTTTTTATATTGCAATATGTAATCATAGGCTAGTTATTTGTTCCTGAGAGAACTTGGTTTGCAAAGAGAGATATGTTAAAATCAAGACTTTTTTCGGCTTGTCATCGTACATTTTGTATTATATACTTTCAATACATATATTATATTATTGTAATTTTTGCTCTTTACATGTTTCTTGATATATTGCAATAATCCTTGCAAAATTTCATAAAAGTCTGAATATTTTTAACCGCCCATTTAAGACTTAATATATATATATATATACATGTTAGTCGGAGTTGAGCGTAGTGCGAAATGGGGGGGGGGGGGTTTGGCATAGCCCAAGACATAGGTTATCAGGAAATAGTGGCGTTACAACTACAAACGTCACTGAGGCAAATTAGAGAGAGCGAAAGAGACCGAGAATATTTCTATTTCTTCACAATTAAAAAAGGCATTGCTATGACAAGGTAGAACTATACTAAAAATTCTCTTGTTACAGAACCGTCATTGAGAAGTAAAGATAAATTATTCAAAAAGAACTGATTGAATAAAAAATGAATCATTCAAAGTAGATTCAAAACGAGTCATTCAAAGTAGATTCAAAACAATCATTCAAAGTAGATTCAAAAGGAGTCATTCAAAGAAGATCCAAAACGAGTCATTCAAAGTAGATCCAAAAGAAGTCATTCAAGATTCAAAGCGAGTCATTCAAAGTAGATTCAAAACATATCATTCAAAGTAGATTCAAAACAAGTCATTCAAAGTAGATAGCCTACCTGGATGGTAAACCCAAACGAGCCATTTTCCTTCTCAACGATGATGGTTCGTCTCCGACGATCCTCTTCCGGTCTGGTCACACACACCCGGTCGCCCACCATACGTTCCAGGATCTGCGTCTGGAAAGAAGAAACACATCTGTTAGTCCAGGAGAGGTTTGTATCATGCTGGAATAGTTTATTTTCCAGGATCTGAGTCTGGAAAGGAGGAACACATCTGTTAGTCCATGAGTGGCTTTTATCATGCTGGAATAGTTAAGGTTCCAGGATCTGAGTCTGGAAACATGAAACACATCTGTTAGTCCAGTAGAGGTATCATGCTGGAATAGGTAAGGTTCCAGGATCTGAGTCTGGGAAGGAGAAAAAACTCTGTCAGTCCAGGAGAGGATTTTACCATATTGGAATATAGGTAGGATTCAATCGTTAACTTTTTCCATAGCTGCCTTGTAAGAAGAAGTGATGTTAATTGTTAATCCTTCTGGGTTCAGAGTTGACATTGTGACCAGGAACTTCAGTGAAAGCCTATTCCAATTTCATTTTGTGACTACATACGCACACATTTACATCCATACATGCTGTATATGCATACATATGTACACATGTACAAATGTGTGTGTATATATATATATATATATATATATATATATATATATATATATATATATATATATATATATATATATATATATATATATACATGTATATATGTATATATATATATATATATAAATATATATATATATATGTATAAATTTCTAACATGAATTTTTTATTCCAAAGCTTGAATAAAAACTTGTTCATATTTTGTTGAGCTGTTTGACATCAAGAGCAAGTTACCTATGATAGAAATTATCGTTTGGACGGAATATACGAGGACACCCAGATATAGAACTTTCAGTCTTAACGTTTGCAATTTCCTTTTCTAACCTTTTTATTATTATTACTTGCTAAGTGGGAAAAGCAGGATTCTATAAGCCCAAGGGCTCTAACAGGGAAAATAGCCCAGTGAGGAGAGGAAATAAGGAAAATCTACAAGATAAGTTTAAGAGCAATAACAACAATAAAATAAATTTTTCATATCTAAACGATAAAAACTTGAAAATATCAAGAGGATAAAAAACTTCACCAATAACAAAAGGAAGAGAAACAAGATAGAATAGTGTGCTTGGGTATACCTTCAAGCAAGAAGGTAAATGATCTAAAAAAAATCTTAAGCAATAAAGAAAATTATTATATTTAATGTAAGAAGTACTGAAAACAAATCCAAATGAAAAAAAAAAATATGAAAATAAATAGAAGTTGTGATGGCAGCGTCCATGCCTGGCGATTGCCAGACTTGGGTTCGAGTCCCGCTCAAGCTAAAGATGGGGGGTTTGTGGAAGCCAATAGGTCTATCTGCTGAGTCATCAGCAGCCACTTCCTGGCCCTCCATGTTCCTACCTTGGGTGGAGAGGTGGCTTTGGCGTTGATCATATGTTTATATGATCAGTCTCTAAAGCATTTTCCTGCTTGACAGGGGCAATGTCACTGTCCTTTGCCTCTGCCATTCATGAGCCACCATTAAAGCTTTAAATGAAAGGAAAGATATAAAAAATGCACATAAATACATGAAGAAAATCTAGGAACTAAACAGAAGACACCAAAAGAAAGCAATAAAAATGCCGGAACTAATACTGTGGGTGTTCCTGCCCCAGAGTTATTCTGTATATTGCCCCAAAAAAGAAACTCCTAAACCTTTTTATAGCTTTGACCTGGCGAGAAGACGACTCTGGGAAAAAAGCATTTCGAGATAGTCTCTCCTTCCTTTCGTCTCCATTTCAGGCTTTTCGTGACTCGCAGACAAAATGAAAGCGGGTCCACAGATGATGACGAAATTTCACAACATTATGAAAGGTTCAAAGGTTACTCACAAGCAGTAGGGGACATATTACTTCTCCGCCAGGCTCGCTTCACACAGGCGAATTTTTTCAGCAAGGAAATATTTCCGCACGTTAAGACCCAAGTCTTCACACGAGCGGATTTTTTCCATACGGAAATATTTCTGCACGTTACGACCCATGTCTCCACACAAGCGGATATTTTCCGTACTGAAATATTTCTGCACGTTAGGACACCCCCCCCCCCCCCTTCACACGAGCAGAATATTTCCGTACAGAAATATTTCCGCACATTAGGACCCCTGTCTTCACATGAGCGGAGTTTTCCCTAAGGAAATATTCCCGCATGTTAGGAGGCATGTCTTCACACGAGCGGATATTTTCCATAAGGAAATATTTCCGCTCTTTAGGACCCATGTCTTCACACGAGCGGATATTTTCCGTACGGAATATTTCCGTTCATTAAAAGGTATATCTTGACACGAGAGGGTTTTCCCCGAGCGGCTTCCTAGTTTCTATAACCCGCTACACTGGAACCGCTCGGATTAGCAGTGCACGCGGCAAGTAAATCACTACCGCTCGGAAATTCTTCCACGCGGGAATGCGTATGAAGGGCTTCATCGATCTTAAATGATTTCTAATACACGTGCGATCAATCAACTCGTGTGAAGCGAGCCTGGTGGGACTAAGGAGGACCAGGCAATGGCTGGCCATTACTGAGCAGGTGGGTCTATTTACTTTGATTTTTTTTTATTCTGTAGGTGACGTTAATTAACAACATTTAAGATAACTAATTCGAAATAAGAGTAGTTTTCATCATTGAGGTTGATTTTGTTTCTATTAACTTTTACGGTTATTACAATATTTATCATATTAGTAATAGGACACTTGCAAGTCATTCAAAATCTAAAGTTAATCAAATTTCGGCACTTTTGGATTTTTTTTATGTTTCTGAAAATGTATAGTTATGATGAAAAAAAAAATAGTTTGTTAAGCTATTCATTTAGAATAGAGATGCAAGTTTACATTCTTTGTAATGATATAGTCTCATATATACAAAAAAAAATAATAAATTAATGTATGCTTGTAGTAGTATAGCATACTAAATATCCTACATTTGTGTAGGTATACAAAAAGACTGACAAACTTGACTCTTCGTAGGTAGACTATTGTGAAAAGATTATGGAACGGAAGAGTGCTAGGAATAATGAGGAGAGGAAGAGTGCCAAGAAGAGAAAGAGGGAGAGGAAGAGTGCTAAGAAGAAGAAGGAGAG
>NC_090742.1:15050823-15053323 GCF_036898095.1 Palaemon carinicauda
CGGGACTTCATTGTCCACAAACCTTATGCATTTCTGGCTGACTCAACCTCTTCGTACCGTTTGACAAGGAGGTTCGACAACCGGGTACGACGAACCGTTTGACCATCATTTTAATTTTCATCGTTAGTAAATTACAACAACCAAGAATTGTAGGTGCTGAACGATTATATTGGCAATATACGTATTGATATTACACTTTCTCAAGTATCATAAATGAAAAACTTGTAGTTATGAATAAAAGTCTGGTTATACAATGAAATATTCTTTCACATCGCAAATACATGACATACAAAAATCCATCTACCTTATTTTAGATAAAATACAAATAAGAATTTAATGTTATTTTTCACACCGAGTCAGAAGATATCATCTTCAATATGAACAACCTAAAGTTATTTGCTTCTCACACTTACATCTTCCTCGCCTGTGGACGCTGCACTATAATGGATACTGGCAATATACGAATTATTATTATTATTATTATTATTATTATTATTATTATTATTATTATTATTATTATTATTATTATTATTAGCCAAGCTACAACCCTAGTTGGAAAAGCAAAATGCTGTAAGCCCAAGGGTTCCAACAGGGAAAAATAACCCAGTGAAGAGAGGAAATTATTCTTAAGTTTCATATAATTCTGGTCATGAAAACGCGTCTAATTATATACAAGAATCCCTCCTACATAAAACAAAAATATAAATTGAAGGCGATTTTTTCGAGCAAAACAGAAGATATCTTCTTCAATGCGGATACTGACAATATAAGAATTGGCATTGTTCTCAAGTTTCATATATTTCTAGTCATGAAAACACGTCTATTTATATTTTTCCTACAGGAGTCCATCCTACATAAAGGAAAAATACAAACTGAAGGGCTATTTTTCCATGCGAGATAGAACACATCATCTTCAATACAAGCGACCTAAAGCTATTTGCCTGTCACACTTCGATCTTCTTCGCCTGTGCCTTTTAGAAAAGAAAATTGGAGGATTCTACATTGCAAGCTGTTGGACAGTGTAATCCTTAGCTTTTAATGTCGCGTAAAGTTGAAGTGCTCTTTCTAACAGCTCCGCCGCTGAACACTCAGAAAGGGGAACTAGAGCCTTGCTTCCATTTAAAAGTTTAAAGGCCGCTCATGAATGGCAGATACAAGGGACAGTAACATTGCCCTATAGAGCAGGACAATGCCTTAGAATGACCATATACCATATGATTAGCTCTAAAGCCTCCTACACCCAAGCTAGGAACAAGGAGGTCCAGGCACTAGCTGCTGATGACTCAGCAGATAGACCTGTAGGCTACCCTAAACCACTCATCCCTACCTCACAAGGATGGTGAGGTTGCAGACACTAAAGTAACTAACGGAGTCTGAGCGGGACTCGAACCCCCAACAGTATTATCGAGTTAAAGCTTAAAAATGGTTTAACAACAATACTAAAGAGTTGATGGCTAATATTTGGTCGCAACTAAGGGCTGAAGGGACGCTAAAGAATTTTCTTTTTTTAGCAATGCTTACTTCTAATCAACTGCAGCTTTCAAAGACCAACCTGTCAGTATAAAAAGGCCAAAATATAGCATCTAAACCCGTCAGTATAAAAAGGCCAAAATATAGCATCTAAACCCGTCAGTATAAAAAGGCCAAAATATAGCATCTAAACCCGTCAGTATAAAAAGGCCAAAATATAGCATCTAAGGCCAACATTTTTCAATGATATTACTAAAGGCCAACCAATTTCAAAGAGGCCAAATTTGAGGGGTTTGGCCTGAAAAGGACCAACCTGGCAACACTGTGTGTACCACATGAGGTGCAATAATGGGACTATCCCAAACTGGGGTTCAATTCTTTGATTAGCCTTATCTGTCTTGGTCTTCGTACAAAGGGAAAATTTGCCCAAAAAATTGTTTCTCGTCCTGAATTCATCAACAAATTAATGGAAAATATTCGCTGGTTATCGTAAGCGATGATGTGCTATTAACTTAACTGTTCTCAGAAAATTTCCAAAATTTCAATGATTATCGCACTGAACATGTGGTCGTTTTAAGATGTTTAAATTTTATTAGATTTACGAATTTGTTACTTTATCAGAGGTAAAATTACTAATAAAGTTTTACAAGGTTTAAACGATACCCATGTAGGGCACAAGCAAAAGATACCCCTCTCCACCAAGATAGGACCAGGGAAGGCTAGGCAAGGGCTGAGGATGACTCAGCAGTTAGACCTGTAGTTTCCTCCAGACAGACCCTTCCCATTCCTAGCTCAAAACGACGTCGAAGATGCTGATACTAATGGAAACTATCGGGCGTGAGTGGGGATAGAGGTCCCGACCCTCGGATTGCAAGTCAAAACTCATTTTCAATAGGCTACTAAATCTCTTGCTCACAATACAAATCCATAACATACATTTTAAAGGTTTAAAGGCTACTCTTGAATGGTATATACGAGGGACAGTGACAATGCCCTAGAGACTGACCATATATACATCGATCACTGTCCA
>NC_090742.1:15063195-15065695 GCF_036898095.1 Palaemon carinicauda
GTCTTAGCAGTATTGCAAGCGGCTACGAGATAGTGTTTGCAGTTTTTTTTTTTTCACAAAATCGCTGGAACTCCATCTGGTCCGGCTGCTGATCCATTTTTAATTTCGTTTATAGCCTTGACAATATCTGCTTCATTAATATCTATATCCGTTAGATATTCAACATTTTCTTCTCTCATTTTTGTTTCATTATTCTCATTCGCAATTTTTGGCGTAAACTCACTCTTATATTTTTCTGCTAATATGTTGCATATTTCCTTTTTTTTCATTCGTTAGCCGTCCTTCAATTCTTAGAGGGACCATTTCTAATCTCCCTTTATTCACCTTTTTTTGCATAGGAGTAAAGTACTTTGGGTTTTTTTTATTTTTTATATATTTTGAAGTGTCCTTTCTTCCAAGTCCCTTTTTTAATTTTCTTTTGACTGTATAATCTTTTGTTCTGCATTTTCTATCTTACATTTTATTTCCATAATTTTCCACACATTTTTTTCTTTTGTAAGATTTTTCTTCCACTTTCTAATTTTCTGAAATAAGATCCTTCTTTCTCTTGGTATGCATGTCTTTTGTTTATTGTTTTTCTTCGGTACATATTTTTCAACAATTTTCTCCAGTATTTTGTACAGTATGTCCGTATTTACCTGTATATTATCACTTACAAACACATTTTTCCATTCTTTATTCAGTTCTTCATTTATTTCTGACCATTTTATATTCTTACTATAAAAATTATATTTTCCATATCCTTCCCAATGTTTTGTGCTTTTATTAATTCTGTGATCACTTGCTTTGGAATGGACTATTAATTCTATGACATTATGGTCTGAAATTCCCGTGTTATACACTATTATTTCTTTAACATAATTCACCTCATTCACAAATACTAGATCTAGGACATTTTCCTTTCTTGTTGGAATGTGGTTTATTTGTTGCATATTATGTTCTGATAGCATATCTTGAAGCTTTTCAAATTGTCTCTTATCTTCTGCGCTACTATTGCTCTCTTTTTTATATGTAAACATACAACCACTTTCTTCTATCCGTTCTTTCCAATCCACGAAAGGAAAGTTAAAATCTCCGGATAGGAGTATATTCCAGTCTTTATGGTTTCTACATATATCATCTATTTTTTCTATTATTATGTCAAACTCCTTAGTATTTGGGGGTCTGTAAACTACAATATTCACTAGTTTTTCAGATTCAAATTCTACCGCAATCAATTCACATTCTGTGTTGCTGTATTTTTCACAGACTTTTCCTTGATTTATGTCTCTTCCATATATTGCGGTTCCCCCTTGATTCCTATTTATTCTGTCAGATCTATAAGTTTGGAAACCCTTTATCTGGTCATCACTGCCAGTCTCTTGGGAATACCATGTTTCACTTATATTTGATATATCTATTTTTTCGATTTGGGTTAGATCTTCTAAGAACTCTATTTTCCTTTTAGAGTTACTCGTGACTAAACCCTGTGCATTCATCACTATTATGGTTTGTGTTTCATCCCCATTATTTAATATTGGTAATAATATGGATTCTCCCATGCTTCCTTCCTGTTCTGATATGATGTTCTTTTCTTCATTTCCCGGAGAGAGAGAGAGAGAGAGAGAGAGAGAGAGAGAGAGAGAGATTTCCTACAAAACCAAAAATTTTAATATTTTTGTTTTTCTTTATTATTTTTCTTATACAATAGCGCTAGAGCATCCAGCTAACCTAGTCTGAGATACTAGCAAGCACACATTTTGAAACTTGAGAGAGAGAGAGAGAGAGAGAGAGAGAGAGAGAGAGAGAGAGAGATTTCTTACAAAACCAGAAATTTTAATAAATCTTTTTTATTTCTATTTTTTAAACCAGAAATGTTATATATTTTTTTTATTTTTATTTATATATTTTTCTCATACAATAGCTCCTGCTCTACATGATATCTATGCATAACTATTTACATTATATACATGAGTGGTGTTGGAAAATCTCATACACACTCGTATTATACTCCATGATAACTTCTGTCATGTTCTTCTGAAGCTAAATAGGATTCTTGCCCCCCCCCCCCACCCCCTTTTTTTGCGCTTTGGGAAGAGGCAGCGAAATATCTTTAGAAATTATTTTGCCTCAACACACAACATTTGAAATAAGGAATACAGATGTGTATCCGTATGAGGAGTTATATATATATATATATATATATATATATATATATATATATATATATATACTGTATATGTATATATGTATACATAAATATATATATATATATATATATATATATATACTGTATATGTATATATATATACATATATATATATATGTATCTATATATATATATATATATATATATATGTATATGTATATATATATAAGTATATATATATATATATATAGTGTATATATACTGTATATAAATGTGTATATATATATATACATATATATATATATATATATATATATATATATATATATAAATAAATATATGCATATAAATATATATGCATATATATACATA